>NW_027063391.1:0-36520 GCF_032884065.1 Artemia franciscana | reverse complement strand
TACGTATGTTGAAAAAATGAGGATATTATACTATTTTATGATTGCAAATGGTAAAGAATGTGATTAAAGGCTCTTTTCCTATTTCAAAAGTTTTAGTTTTCGAGGGTAATAGCTAGGTCTGTTGAAAAAATGAAGATATTAGACAATTTTATGATTGCACATGGTAAAGAATGTGATTAAAGGCTCTTTTCCTATATCAAAAGTTTTAGTTTTCGAGGGTAATAGCTACGTATGTTGAAAAAATGAAGATATTAGACTATTTTATGATTGCAAATGGTAAAGAATGTGATTAAAGGCTCTTTTCCTATTTCAAAAGTTTTAGTTTTCGAGGGTAATAGCTACGTATGTTGAAAAAATGAAGATATTAGACTATTTTATGATTTCAAATGGTAAAGAATGTGATTAAAGGCTCTTTTCCTACGTATGTTGAAAAAATGAAGATATTAGACTATTTTATGATTGCAAATGGTAAAGAATGTGATTAAAGGTTCTTTTCCTATTTCAAAAGTTTTAGTTTTCGAGGGTAATAGCTACGTATGTTGAAAAAATGAAGATATTAGACTATTTTATGATTGCACATGGTAAAGAATGTGATTAAAGGCTCTTTTCCTATTTCAAAAGTTTTAGTTTATGAGGGTAATAGCTACGTATGCTGAAAAATGAAGATATAAGACTATTTTATGATTGCACATGGTAAAGAATGTGATTAAAGGCTCTTTTCCTATTTCAAAAGTTTTAGTTTTCGAGGGTAATAGCTACGTATGTTGAAAAAATGAAGATATTAGACTATTCTATGATTTAAAATGGTAAAGAATGTGATTAAAGGCTCTTTTCCTATGTTAAAACTTTTAGTTTTCGAGGGTAATAGCTACGTATGTTGAAAAAATGAAGATATTAGACTATTTTATGATTGCACATGATAAAGAATTTTTTATGATTGGACTATTTTATGATTGCAAATGGTAAAGAATGTGATTAAAGGCTCTTTTCCTATTTCAAAAGTTTTAGTTTCCGAGGGTAATAGCTACGTATGTTGACAAAATGAAGATATTAGACTATTTTATGATTGCACATGGTAAAGAATATGATTAAAGGCTCTTTTCCTATTTCAAAAGTTTTAGTTTTCGAGGGTAATAGCTACGTATGCTGAAAATATGAAGATATTAGACTATTTTACGATTGCACATGGTAAAGAATGTGATTAAATGCTCTTTTCCTATTTCAAAAGTTTTAGTTTTCAAGGGTAATAGCTACGTATGTTGAAAGAATGAAGAAATTAGACTATTTTATGATTGCACATGGTAAAGAATGTGATTAAAGGCTCTTTTCCTATTTCAATAGTTTTAGTTTTCAAGGGTAATAGCTACGTATGCTAAAAAAATGAAGATATTAGACTATTTTATGATTGCACATGGTAAAGAATGTGATTAAAGGCTCTTTTCCTATTTCAAAATTTTCAGTTTTCGAGGGTAATAGCTACGTATGTTGAAAAAATGAAGATATTAGACTATTTTATGATTGCAAATGGTAAAGAATGTTATTAAAGGCTCTTTTCCTATGTCAAAAGTTTTAGTTTTCGAGGGTAATAGCTACGTAAGTTGAAAAAATTAAGATATTAGACAATTTTATGATTGCACATGGTAAAGAATGTGATTAAAGGCTCTTTTCCTATTTCAAAAGTTTTAGTTTTCGAGGGTAATAGCTACGTATGTTGAAAAAATGAAGATATTATACTATTTTATGATTGCAAATGGTAAAGAATGTGATTAAAGGCTCTTTTCCTATTTCAAAAGTTTTAGTTTTCGAGGGAAATAGCTAGGTCTGTTGAAAAAAGGAAGATATTAGACAATTTTATGATTGCACATGGTAAAGAATGTGATTAAAGGCTCTTTTCCTATTTCAAAAGTTTTAGTTTTCGAGGGTAATAGCTACGTATGTTGAAAAAATGAAGATATTAGACAATTTTATGATTGCACATGGTAAAGAATGTGATTAAAGGCTCTTTTCCCATTTCAAAAGTTTTAGTTTTCGAGGGTAATAGCTACGTATGTTGAAAAAATGAAGATATTATACTATTTTATGATTGCAAATGGTAAAGAATGTGATTAAAGACTCTTTTCCTATTTCAAAAATTTTAGTTTGTGATTAACAAGAATGTGATTAATAGCTAAGTATGTTGACAAAATGAAGATATTAGACTATTTTATGATTGCACATAGTAAAGAATGTGATTAAAGGCTCTTTTCCTATTTCAAAAGTTTTAGTTTTCGAGGGAAATAGCTACGTATGCTGAAAATATGAAGATATTAGACTATTTTATGATTGCACATGGTAAAGAATGTGATTAAAGGCTCTTTTCCTATTTCAAAAGTTTTAGTTTTCGAGGGTAATAGCTATGTATGTTGAAAAAATGAAGATATTAGACTATTTTATGATTGCACATTGTAAAGAATGTGATTAATGGCTCTTTTCCTATTTCAATAGTTTTAGTTTTCGAGGGTAATAGCTACGTATGCTGAAAAAATGAAGATATTAGACTATTTTATGATTGCACATGGTAAAGAATGTGATTAAAGGCTCTTTTCCTATTTCAAAATTTTCAGTTTTCGAGGGTAATAGCTACGTATGTTGAAGAAATGAAGATATTAGACTATTTTATGATTGCAAATGGTAAAGAATGTTATTAAAGGCTCTTTTCCTATGTCAAAAGTTTTAGTTTTCGAGGGTAATAGCTACGTAAGTTGAAAAAATGAAGATATTAGACAATTTTATGATTGCACATGGTAAAGAATGTGATTAAAGGGTCTTTTCCTATTTCAAAAGTTTTAGTTTTCGAGGGTAATAGCTACGTATGTTGAAAAAATGAAGATATTATACTATTTTATGATTGCAAATGGTAAAGAATGTGATTAAAGGCTCTTTTCCTATTTCAAAAGTTTTAGTTTTCGAGGGTAATAGCTAGGTCTGTTGAAAAAATGAAGATATTAGACAATTTTATGATTGCACATGGTAAAGAATGTGATTAAAGGCTCTTTTCCTATTTCAAAAGTTTTAGTTTTCGAGGGTAATAGTTAGGTATGTTGAAAAAATGAAGATATTAAACAATTTTATGATTGCACATGGTAAAGAATGTGATTAAAGGCTCTTTTCCTATTTCAAAAGTTTTAGTTTTCGAGGGTAATAGCTACGTATGTTGAAAAAATGAAGATATTATACTATTTTTATTGATTGCAAATGGTAAAGAATGTGATTAAAGGCTCTTTTCCTATTTCAAAAGTTTTAGTTTGTGATTAATAAGAATGTGATTAATAGCTAAGTATGTTGACAAAATGAAGATATTAGACTATTTTATGATTGCACATAGTAAAGAATGTGATTAAAGGCTTTTTTCCTATTTCAAAAGTTTTAGTTTTCGAGGGAAATAGCTACGTATGCTGAAAATATGAAGATATTAGACTATTTTATGATTGCACATGGTAAAGAATGTGATTAAAGGTCTTTTCCTATTTCAAAAGTTTTAGTTTTCGAGGGTAATAGCTATGTATGTTGAAAAAATGAAGATATTAGACTATTTTATGATTGCACATGGTAAAGAATGTGATTAATGGCTCTTTTCCTATTTCAATAGTTTTAGTTTTCGAGGGTAATAGCTACGTATGCTGAAAAAATGAAGATATTAGACTATTTTATGATTGCACATGGTAAAGAATGTGATTAAAGGCTCTTTTCCTATTTCAAAATTTTCAGTTTTCGAGGGTAATAGCTACGTATGTTGAAAAAATGAAGATATTAGACTATTTTATGATTGCAAATGGTAAAGAATGTTATTAAAGGCTCTTTTCCTATGTCAAAAGTTTTAGTTTTCGAGGGTAATAGCTACGTAAGTTGAAAAAATGAAGATATTAGACAATTTTATGATTGCACATGGTAAAGAATGTGATTAAAGGCTCTTTTCCTATTTCAAAAGTTTTAGTTTTCGAGGGTAATAGCTACGTATGTTGAAAAAATGAAGATATTATACTATTTTATGATTGCACATGGTAAAGAATGTGATTAAAGGCTCTTTCCTATTTCAAAAGTTTTAGTTTTCGAGGGTAATAGCTAGGTCTGTTGAAAAAATGAAGATATTAGACTATTTTATGATTGCAAATGGTAAAGAATGTTATTAAAGGCTCTTTTCCTATGTCAAAAGTTTTAGTTTTCGAGGGTAATAGCTACGTAAGTTGAAAAAATGAAGATATTAGACAATTTTATGATTGCACATGGTAAAGAATGTGATTAAAGGCTCTTTTCCTATTTCAAAAGTTTTAGTTTTCGAGGGTAATAGCTACGTATGTTGAAAAAATGAAGATAGTATACTATTTTATGATTGCAAATGGTAAAGAATGTGATTAAAGGCTCTTTTCCTATTTCAAAAGTTTTAGTTTTCGAGGGTAATAGCTAGGTCTGTTGAAAAAATGAAGATATTAGACAATTTTATGATTGCACATGGTAAAGAATGTGATTAAAGGCTCTTTTCCTATTTCAAAAGTTTTAGTTTTCGAGGGTAATAGCTACGTATGTTGAAAAAATGAAGATATTAAACAATTTTATGATTGCACATGGTAAAGAATGTGATTAAAGGCTCTTTTTCTATTTCAAAAGTTTTAGTTTTCGAGGGTAATAGCTACGTATGTTGAAAAAATGAAGATATTATACTATTTTATGATTGCAAATGGTAAAGAATGTGATTAAAGGCTCTTTTCCTATTTCAAAAGTTTTAGTTTGTGATTAATAAGAATGTGATTAATAGCTAAGTATGTTGACAAAATGAAGATATTAGACTATTTTATTATTGCACATGGTAAAGAATGTGATTAAAGGTCTTTTCCTATTTCAAAAGTTTTAGTTTTCGAGGGTAATAGCTATGTATGTTGAACAAATGAAGATATTTGACTATTTTATGATTGCACATGGTAAAGAATGTGATTAATGGCTCTTTTCCTATTTCAATAGTTTTAGTTTTCGAGGGTAATAGCTACGTATGCTGAAAAAATGAAGATATTAGACTATTTTATGATTGCACATGGTAAAGAATGTGATTAAAGGCTCTTTTCCTATTTCAAAATTTTCAGTTTTCGAGGGTAATAGCTACGTATGTTGAAAAAATGAAGATATTAGACTATTTTATGATTGCAAATGGTAAAGAATGTGATTAAAGGCCCTTTTCCTACTTCAAAAGTTTTAGTTTTCGAGGGTAATAGCTACGTATGTTGAAAAAATGAAGATATTAGACTATTTTATGATTGCACATGGTAAAGAAAGTGATTAAAGGCTCTTTTCCTATTTCAAAAGTTTTAGTTTTCGAGGGTAATAGCTACGTATGCTGAAAAAATGAAGATATTAGACTATTTTATGATTGCACATGGTAAAGAATTTGATTAAAGGCTCTTTTCCTATTTCAAAAGTTTTAGTTTCCAAGGGTAATAGCTACGTATGTTGAAAAAATGAAGATATTAGACTATTTTATGATTGCAAATGGTAAAGAATATGATTAAAGGCTCTTTTGCTATTTCAAAAGTTTTAGTCTTCGAGGGTAATAGCTAATTATCTTGTAAAAATGAAGATATTAGACTATTTTATGATTGCACATGGTAAAGAATGTGATTAAAGGCTCTTTTCCTATTTCAAAAGTTTTAGTTTTCGAGGGTAATAGCTATGTATGTTGAAAAAATGAAGATATTAGACTATTTTATGATTGCACATGTGAATGTGATTAAAGGCTCTTTTCCTATTTCAAAAGTTTTAGTTTTCGAGGGTAATAGCTACGTATGTTGAAAAAATGAAGATATTAGACAATTTTATAATTGCACATGGTAAAGAATGTGATTAAAGGCTCATTTCCTATTTCAAAAGTTTTAGTTTTCGAGGGTAATAGCTACGTATGTTGAAAAAATGAAGATATTATACTATTTTATGATTGCAAATGGTAAAGAATGTGATTAAAGGCTCTTTTCCTATTTCAAAAGTTTTAGTTTTCGAGGGTAATAGCTAGGTCTGTTGAAAAAATGAAGATATTAGACTATTTTATGATTGCACATGGTAAAGAATGTGATTAAAGGCTCTTTTCCTATTTCAAAAGTTTTAGTTTTCGAGGGTAATAGCTACGTATGTTGAAAAAATGAAGATATTAGTATATTTTATGATTGCACATGGTAAAGAATGTGATTAAAGGCTCTTTTCCTATTTCAAAAGTTTTAGTTTTCGAGGGTTATAGCTAGGTCTGTTGAAAAAATGAAGATATTAGACTATTTTATGATTGCACATGGTAAAGAATGTGATTAAAGGCTCTTTTCCTATTTCAAAAGTTTTAGTGTTGAAATAATGAAGATATTAGTTGAAAAAATTAGTTGAAAGTATGTTGAAAAAATGAAGATATTAGTATATTTTATGATTGCACATGGTAAAGAATGTGATTAAAGGCTCTTTTCCTATTTCAAAAGTTTTAGTTTTCGAAGGTAATAGCTAGGTCTGTGGAAAAAATGAAGATATTAGACTATTTTATGATTGCACTTGGTAAAGAATGTGATTAAAGGCTCTTTTCCTATTTCAAAAGTTTTAGTTTTCGAGGGTAATAGCTACGTATGTTGAAAAAATGAAGAAATTAGACAATTTTATGATTGCACATGGTAAAGAATGTGATTAAAGGCTCTTTTCCTATTTCAAAAGTTTTAGTTTTCGAGGGTAATAGCCACGTATGTTGAAAAAATTAAGATATTAGACTATTTATGATTGCACATGGTAAAGTTTTAGTTTTCGAGGGTAATAGCTATGTATGTTGAAAAAATGAAGATATTAGACAATTTTATGATTGCACATGGTAAAGAATGTGATTAAAGGCTCTTTTCCTATTTCAAGAGTTTTAGTTTTCGAGGGTAATAGCTTTGTCTGTGAAAAAATGAAGATATTAGACAATTTTATGATTGCACATGGTAAAGAATGTGATTAAAGGCTCTTTTCCTATTCAAAAGTTGTAGTTTTCGAGGGTAATAGCTACGTATGCTGAAAAAATGAAGATATTAGACTATTTTATAATTGCAAATGGTAAAGAATGTGATTAAAGCTCTTTTCCTATTTCAAAAGTTTTAGTTTTCGAGGGTAATAGCTATGTATGTTGAAAAAATGAAGATATTAGACTATTTTATGATTGCACATGTTAAAGAATGTGATTAAAGGCTCTTTTCCTATTTCAAAAGTTTTAGTGTTGAAATAATGAAGATATTAGTTGAAAAAATTAGTTGAAAGTTTGTTGAAAAAATGAAGATATTAGTATATTTTATGATTGCACATGGTAAAGAATGTGATTAAAGGCTCTTTTCCTATTTCAAAAGTTTTAGTTTTCGAAGGTAATAGCTAGGTCTGTGGAAAAAATGAAGATATTAGACTATTTATGATTGCACATGGTAAAGAATGTGATTAAAGGCTCTTTTCCTATTTCAAAAGTTTAGTTTTCGAGGGTAATAGCTACGTATGTTGAAAAAATGAAGAAATTAGACAATTTTATGATTGCACATGGTAAAGAATGTGATTAAAGGCTCTTTTCCTATTTCAAAAGTTTTAGTTTTCGAGGGTAATAGCCACGTTTTTTGAAAAAATTAAGATATTAGACTATTTTATGATTGCACATGGTAAAGAATGTGATTAAAGGCTATTTTCCTATTTCAAAAGTTTTAGTTTTCGAGGGTAATAGCTATGTATGTTGAAAAAATGAAGATATTAGACAATTTTATGATTGCACATGGTAAAGAATGTGATTAAAGGCTCTTTTCCTATTTCAAAAGTTTTAGTTTTCGAGGGTAATAGCTACGTATGTTGAAAAAATGAAGATATTATACTATTTTATGATTGCAAATGGTAAAGAATGTGATTAAAGGCTCTTTTCCTATTTCAAAAGTTTTAGTTTTCGAGGGTAATAGCTAGTTCTGTTGAAAAAATGAAGATATTAGACTATTTTATGATTGCACATGGTAAAGAATGTGATTAAAGGCTCTTTTCCTATTTCAAAAGATTTAGTTTTCGAGGGTAATAGCTTTGTCTGTGGAAAAAATGAAGATATTAGACAATTTTATGATTGCACATGGTAAAGAATGTGATTAAAGGCTCTTTTCCTATTTCAAAAGTTGTAGTTTTCGAGGGTAATAGCTACGTATGTTGAAAAAATGAAGATATTAGACTATTTTATAATTGCAAATGGTAAAGAATGTGATTAAAGCTCTTTTCCTATTTCAAAAGTTTTAGTTTTCGAGGGTAATAGCTATGTATGTTGAAAAAATGAAGATATTAGACTATTTTATGATTGCACATGGTAAAGAATGTGATTAATGGCTCTTTTCCTATTTCAATAGTTTTAGTTTTCGAGGGTAATAGCTACGTATGCTGAAAAAATGAAGATATTAGACTATTTTATTATTGCACATGGTAAAGAATGTGATTAAAGGCTCTTTTCCTATTTCAAAATTTTCAGTTTTCGAGGGTAATAGCTACGTATGTTGAAAAAATGAAGATATTAGACTATTTTATGATTGCAAATGGTAAAGAATGTTATTAAAGGCTCTTTTCCTATGTCAAAAGTTTTAGTTTTCGAGGGTAATAGCTACGTAAGTTGAAAAAATGAAGATATTAGACAATTTTATGATTGCACATGGTAAAGAATGTGATTAAAGGCTCTTTTCCTATTTCAAAAGTTTTAGTTTTCGAGGGTAATAGCTACGTATGTTGAAAAAATGAAGATATTATACTATTTTATGATTGCACATGGTAAAGAATGTGATTAAAGGCTCTTTTCCTATTTCAAAAGTTTTAGTTTTCGAGGGTAATAGCCACGTATGTTGAAAAAATTAAGATATTAGACTATTTTATGATTGCACATGGTAAAGTTTTAGTTTTCGAGGGTAATAGCTATGTATGTTGAAAAAATGAAGATATTAGACAATTTTATGATTGCACATGGTAAAGAATGTGATTAAAGGCTCTTTTCCTATTTCAAAAGTTTTAGTTTTCGAGGGTAATAGCTTTGTCTGTGGAAAAAATGAAGATATTAGACAATTTTATGATTGCACATGGTAAAGAATGTGATTAAAGGCTCTTTTCCTATTTCAAAAGTTGTAGTTTTCGAGGGTAATAGCTACGTATGCTGAAAAAATGAAGATATTAGACTATTTTATAATTGCAAATGGTAAAGAATGTGATTAAAGCTCTTTTCCTATTTCAAAAGTTTTAGTTTTCGAGGGTAATAGCTATGTATGTTGAAAAAATGAAGATATTAGACTATTTTATGATTGCACATGGTAAAGAATGTGATTAATGGCTCTTTTCCTATTTCAATAGTTTTAGTTTTCGAGGGTAATAGCTACGTATGCTGAAAAAATGAAGATATTAGACTATTTTATTATTGCACATGGTAAAGAATGTGATTAAAGGCTCTTTTCCTATTTCAAAATTTTCAGTTTTCGAGGGTAATAGCTACGTATGTTGAAAAAATGAAGATATTAGACTATTTTATGATTGCAAATGGTAAAGAATGTTATTAAAGGCTCTTTTCCTATGTCAAAAGTTTAGTTTTCGAGGGTAATAGCTACGTAAGTTGAAAAAATGAAGATATTAGACAATTTTATGATTGCACATGGTAAAGAATGTGATTAAAGGCTCTTTTCCTATTTCAAAAGTTTTAGTTTTCGAGGGTAATAGCTACGTATGTTGAAAAAATGAAGATATTATACTATTTTATGATTGCACATGGTAAAGAATGTGATTAAAGGCTCTTTTCCTATTTCAAAAGTTTTAGTTTTCGAGGGTAATAGCCACGTATGTTGAAAAAATTAAGATATTAGACTATTTTATGATTGCACAT
The DNA here is from genome assembly GCF_032884065.1 of Artemia franciscana. Classification (NCBI taxonomy): domain Eukaryota; kingdom Metazoa; phylum Arthropoda; class Branchiopoda; order Anostraca; family Artemiidae; genus Artemia; species Artemia franciscana. The sequence goes on along the minus strand of NW_027063391.1, from coordinate 26,631 downwards.
GGTAAAGTTTTAGTTTTCGAGGGTAATAGCTATGTATGTTGAAAAAAATGAAGATATTAGACAATTTTATGATTGCACATGGTAAGAATGTGATTAAAGGCTCTTTTCCTATTTCAAAAGTTTTAGTTTTCGAGGGTAATAGCTTTGTCTGTGGAAAAAATGAAGATATTAGACAATTTTATGATTGCACATGGTAAAGAATGTGATTAAAGGCTCTTTTCCTATTTCAAAAGTTGTAGTTTTCGAGGGTAATAGCTACGTATGCTGAAAAAATGAAGATATTAGACTATTTTATAATTGCAAATGGTAAAGAATGTGATTAAAGCTCTTTTCCTATTTCAAAAGTTTTAGTTTTCGAGGGTAATAGCTATGTATGTTGAAAAAATGAAGATATTAGACTATTTTATGATTGCACATGGTAAAGAATGTGATTAATGGCTCTTTTCCTATTTCAATAGTTTTAGTTTTCGAGGGTAATAGCTACGTATGCTGAAAAAATGAAGATATTAGACTATTTTATTATTGCACATGGTAAAGAATGTGATTAAAGGCTCTTTTCCTATTTCAAAATTTTCAGTTTTCGAGGGTAATAGCTACGTATGTTGAAAAAATGAAGATATTAGACTATTTTATGATTGCACATGGTAAAGAATGTGATTAATGGCTCTTTTCCTATTTCAATAGTTTTAGTTTTCGAGGGTAATAGCTACGTATGCTGAAAAAATGAAGATATTAGACTATTTTATTATTGCACATGGTAAAGAATGTGATTAAAAGGCTCTTTTCCTATTTCAAAAGTTTTAGTTTTCGAGGGTAATAGCTACGTATGTTGAAAAAATGAAAATATTATACTATTTTATGATTGCACATGGTAAAGAATGTGATTAAAGGCTCTTTTCCTATTTCAAAAGTTTTAGTTTTCGAGGGTAATAGCCACGTATGTTGAAAAAATTAAGATATTAGACTATTTTATGATTGCACATGGTAAAGTTTTAGTTTTCGAGGGTAATAGCTATGTATGTTGAAAAAATGAAGATATTAGACAATTTTATGATTGCACATGGTAAAGAATGTGATTAAAGGCTCTTTTCCTATTTCAAAAGTTTTAGTTTTCGAGGGTAATAGCTTTGTCTGTGGAAAAAATGAAGATATTAGACAATTTTATGATTGCACATGGTAAAGAATGTGATTAAAGGCTCTTTTTCCTATTTCAAAAGTTGTAGTTTTCGAGGGTAATAGCTACGTATGCTGAAAAAATGAAGATATTAGACTATTTTATAATTGCAATGGTAAAGAATGTGATTAAAGCTCTTTTCCTATTTCAAAAGTTTTAGTTTTCGAGGGTAATAGCTATGTATGTTGAAAAAATGAAGATATTAGACTATTTTATGATTGCACATGTTAAAGAATGTGATTAAAGGCTCTTTTCCTATTTCAAAAGTTTTAGTGTTGAAATAATGAAGATATTAGTTGAAAAAATTAGTTGAAAGTTTGTTGAAAAAATGAAGATATTAGTATATTTTATGATTGCACATGGTAAAGAATGTGATTAAAGGCTCTTTTCCTATTTCAAAAGTTTTAGTTTTCGAAGGTAATAGCTAGGTCTGTGGAAAAAATGAAGATATTAGACTATTTTATGATTGCACATGGTAAAGAATGTGATTAAAGGCTCTTTTCCTATTTCAAAAGTTTTAGTTTTCGAGGGTAATAGCTACGTATGTTGAAAAAATGAAGAAATTAGACAATTTTATGATTGCACATGGTAAAGAATGTGATTAAAGGCTCTTTTCCTATTTCAAAAGTTTTAGTTTTCGAGGGTAATAGCCACGTTTTTTGAAAAAATTAAGATATTAGACTATTTTATGATTGCACATGGTAAAGAATGTGATTAAAGGCTATTTTCCTATTTCAAAAGTTTTAGTTTTCGAGGGTAATAGCTATGTATGTTGAAAAAATGAAGATATTAGACAATTTTATGATTGCACATGGTAAAGAATGTGATTAAAGGCTCTTTTCCTATTTCAAAAGTTTTAGTTTTCGAGGGTAATAGCTACATATGTTGAAAAAATGAAGATATTATACTATTTTATGATTGCAAATGGTAAAGAATGTGATTAAAGGCTCTTTTCCTATTTCAAAAGTTTTAGTTTTCGAGGGTAATAGCTAGTTCTGTTGAAAAAATGAAGATATTAGACTATTTTATGATTGCACATGGTAAAGAATGTGATTAAAGGCTCTTTTCCTATTTCAAAAGTTTTAGTTTTCGAGGGTAATAGCTTTGTCTGTGGAAAAAAATGAAGATATTAGACAATTTTATGATTGCACATGGTAAAGAATGTGATTAAAGGCTCTTTTCCTATTTCAAAAGTTGTAGTTTTCGAGGGTAATAGCTACGTATGTTGAAAAAATGAAGATATTAGACTATTTTATAATTGCAAATGGTAAAGAATGTGATTAAAGCTCTTTTCCTATTTCAAAAGTTTTAGTTTTCGAGGGTAATAGCTATGTATGTTGAAAAAATGAAGATATTAGACTATTTTATGATTGCACATGGTAAACAATGTGATTAATGGCTCTTTTCCTATTTCAATAGTTTTAGTTTTCGAGGGTAATAGCTACGTATGCTGAAAAAATGAAGATATTAGACTATTTTATTATTGCACATGGTAAAGAATGTGATTAAAGGCTCTTTTCCTATTTCAAAATTATCAGTTTTCGAGGGTAATAGCTACGTATGTTGAAAAAATGAAGATATTAGACTATTTTATGATTGCAAATGGTAAAGAATGTTATTAAAGGCTCTTTTCCTATGTCAAAAGTTTTAGTTTTCGAGGGTAATAGCTACGTAAGTTGAAAAAATGAAGATATTAGACAATTTTATGATTGCACATGGTAAAGAATGTGATTAAAGGCTCTTTTCCTATTTCAAAAGTTTTAGTTTTCGAGGGTAATAGCTACGTATGTTGAAAAAATGAAGATATTATACTATTTTATGATTGCAAATGGTAAAGAATGTGATTAAAGGCTCTTTTCCTATTTCAAAAGTTTTAGTTTTCGAGGGTAATAGCTAGGTCTGTTGAAAAAATGAAGATATTAGACAATTTTATGATTGCACATGGTAAAGAATGTGATTAAAGGCTCTTTTCCTATTTCAAAAGTTTTAGTTTTCGAGAGTAATAGCTACGTATGTTGAAAAAATGAAGATATTAGACAATTTTATGATTGCACATGGTAAAGAATAGGATTAAAGGCTCTTTTCCTATTTCAAAAGTTTTAGTTTTCGAGGGTAATAGCTACGTATGTTGAAAAAATGAAGATATTATACTATTTTATGATTGCAAATGGTAAAGAATGTGATTAAAGGCTCTTTTCCTATTTCAAAAGTTTTAGTTTTCGAGGGTAATAGCTAGGTCTGTTGAAAAAATGAAGATATTAGACTATTTTATGATTGCACATTGTAAAGAATGTGATTAAAGGCTCTTTTCCTATTTCAAAAGTTTTAGTTTTCGAGGGTAATAGCTACGTATGCTGAAAAAATGAAGATATTAGACTATTTTATGATTGCACATGGTAAAGAATGTGATTAAAGGCTCTTTTCCTATTTCAAAAGTTTTAGTTTTCGAGGGTAATAGCTACGTATGCTGAAAAAATGAAGATATTAGACTATTTTATGATTGCACATGGTAAAGAATGTGATTAAAGGCTCTTTTCCTATTTCAAAAGTTTTAGTTTTCGAGGGTAATAGCTACGTATGCTGAAAAAATGAAGATATTAGACTATTTTATGATTGCACATGGTAAAGAATTTGATTAAAGGCTCTTTTCCTATTTCAAAAGTTTTAGTTTCCGAGGGTAATAGCTACGTATGTTGAAAAAATGAAGATATTAGACTATTTTATGATTGCAAATGGTAAAGAATGTGATTAAAGGCTCTTTTGCTATTTCAAAAGTTTTAGTCTTCGAGGATAATAGCTAATTATCTTGTAAAAATGAAGATATTAGACTATTATATGATTGCACATGGTAAAGAATGTGATTAAAGGCTCTTTTCCTATTTCAAAAATTTTAGTTTTCGAGGGTAATAGCTATGTATGTTGAAAAAATGAAGATATTAGACTATTTTATGATTGCACATGGGAATGTAATTAAAGGCTCTTTTCCTATTTCAAAAGTTTTAGTTTTCGAGGGTAATAGCTACGTATGTTGAAAAAATGAAGATATTAGACAATTTTATAATTGCACATGGTAAAGAATGTGATTAAAGGCTCTTTTCCTATTTCAAAAGTTTTAGTTTTCGAGGGTAATAGCTACGTATGTTGAAAAAATGAAGATATTATACTATTTTATGATTGCAAATGGTAAAGAATGTGATTAAAGGCTCTTTTCCTATTTCAAAAGTTTTAGTTTTCGAGGGTAATAGCTAGGTCTGTTGAAAAAATGAAGATATTAGACTATTTTATGATTGCACATGGTAAAGAATGTGATTAAAGGCTCTTTTCCTATTTCAAAAGTTTTAGTTTTCGAGGGTAATAGCTACGTATGTTGAAAAAATTAAGATATTAGTATATTTTATGATTGCACATGGTAAAGAATGTGATTAAAGGCTCTTTTCTTATTTCAAAAGTTTTAGTTTTCGAAGGTAATAGCAAGGTCTGTGGAAAAAATGAAGATATTAGACTATTTTATGATTGCACATGGTAAAGAATGTGATTAAAGGCTCTTTTCCTATTTCAAAAGTTTTAGTTTTCGAGGGTAATAGCTACGTATATTGAAAAAATGAAGATATTAGTATATTTTATGATTGCACGTGGTAAAGAATGTGATTAAAGGCTCTTTTCCTATTTCAAAAGTTTTAGTTTTCGAGGGTAATAGCTAGGTCTGTTGAAAAAATGAAGATATTAGACTATTTTATGATTGCACATGGTAAAGAATGTGATTAAAGGCTCTTTTCCTATTTCAAAAGTTTTAGTTTTCGAGGGTAATAGCTACGTATGTTGAAAAAATGAAGATATTAGTATATTTTATGATTGCACATGGTAAAGAATGTGATTAAAGGCTCTTTTCCTAATTCAAAAGTTTTAGTTTTCGAAGGTAATAGCTAGGTCTGTGGAAAAAATGAAGATATTAGACTATTTTATGATTGCACATGGTAAAGAATGTGATTAAAGGCTCTTTTCCTATTTCAAAAGTTTTAGTTTTCGAGGGTAATAGCTACGTATGTTGAAAAAATGAAGAAATTAGACAATTTTATGATTGCACATGGTAAAGAATGTGATTAAAGGCTCTTTTCCTATTTCAAAAGTTTTAGTTTTCGAGGGTAATAGCTACGTATGTTGAAAAAATGAAGATATTATACTATTTTATGATTGCAAATGGTAAAGAACTTGATTAAAGGCTCTTTTCCTATTTCAAAAGTTTTAGTTTTCGAGGGTAATAGCTAGTTCTGTTGAAAAAATGAAGATATTAGACTATTTTATGATTGCACATGGTAAAGAATGTGATTAAAGGCTCTTTTCCTATTTCAAAAGTTTTAGTTTTCGAGGGTAATGGCTTTGTCTGTGGAAAAAATGAAGATATTAGACAATTTTATGATTGCACATGGTAAAAAATGTAATTAAAGGCTCTTTTCCTATTTCAAAAGTTGTAGTTTTCGAGGGTAATAGCTACGTATGTTGAAAAAATGAAGATATTATACTATTTTATGATTGCAAATGGTAAAGAATGTGATTAAAGGCTCTTTTCCTATTTCAAAAGTTTTAGTTTTCGAGGGTAATAGCTAGGTCTGTTGAAAAAATGAAGATATTAGACTATTTTATGATTGCACATGGTAAAGAATGTGATTAAAGGCTCTTTTCCTATTTCAAAAGTTTTTGTTTTCGAGGGTAATAGCTACGTATGTTGAAAAAATTAAGATATTAGTATATTTTATGATTGCACATGGTAAAGAATGTGATTAAAGGCTCTTTTCCTATTTCAAAAGTTTTAGTTTTCGAAGGTAATAGCAAGGTCTGTGGAAAAAATGAAGATATTAGACTATTTTATGATTGCACATGGTAAAGAATGTGATTAAAGGCTCTTTTCCTATTTCAAAAGTTTTAGTTTTCGAGGGTAATAGCTACGTATGTTGAAAAACTGAAGATATTAGTATATTTTATGATTGCACATGGTAAAGAATGTGATTAAAGGCTCTTTTCCTATTTCAAAAGTTTTAGTTTTCGAGGGTAATAGCTAGGTCTGTTGAAAAAATGAAGATATTAGACTATTTTATGATTGCACATGGTAAAGAATGTGATTAAAGGTTCTTTTCCTATTTCAAAAGTTTTAGTTTTCGAGGGTAATAGCTACGTATGTTGAAAAAATGAAGATATTAGTATATTTTATGATTGCACATGGTAAAGAATGTGATTAAAGGCTCTTTTCCTATTTCAAAAGTTTTAGTTTTCGAAGGTAATAGCTAGGTCTGTGGAAAAAATGAAGATATTAGACTATTTTATGATTGCACATGGTAAAGAATGTGATTAAAGGCTCTTTTCCTATTTCAAAAGTTTTAGTTTTCGAGGGTAATAGCTACGTATGTTGAAAAAATGAAGAAATTAGACAATTTTATGATTGCACATGGTAAAGAATGTGATTAAAGGCTCTTTTCCTATTTCAAAAGTTTTAGTTTTCGAGGGTAATAGCTACGTATGTTGAAAAAATGAAGATATTATACTATTTTATGATTGCAAATGGTAAAGAATGTGATTAAAGGCTCTTTTCCTATTTCATAAGTTTTAGTTTTCGAGGGTAATAGCCATGTATGTTGAAAAAATTAAGATATTAGACTATTTTATGATTGCACATGGTAAAGAATGTGATTAAAGGCTATTTTCCTATTTCAAAAGTTTTAGTTTTCGAGGGTAATAGCTATGTATGTTGAAAAAATGAAGATATTAGACAATTTTATGATTGCACATGGTAAAGAATGTGATTAAAGGCTCTTTTCCTATTTCAAAAGTTTTAGTTTTCGAGGGTAATAGCTACGTATGTTGAAAAAATGAAGATATTATACTATTTTATGATTGCAAATGGTAAAGAATGTGATTAAAGGCTCTTTTCCTATTTCAAAAGTTTTAGTTTTCGAGGGTAATAGCTAGTTCTGTTGAAAAAATGAAGATATTAGACTATTTTATGATTGCACATGGTAAAGAATGTGATTAAAGGCTCTTTTCCTATTTCAAAAGTTTTAGTTTTCGAGGGTAATAGCTTTGTCTGTGGAAAAAATGAAGATATTAGACAATTTTATGATTGCACACGGTAAAGAATGTGATTAAAGGCTCTTTTCCTATTTCAAAAGTTTTAGTTTTCGAGGGTAATAGCTAGGTCTGTTGAAAAAATGAAGATATTAGTCTATTTTATGATTGCACATGGTAAAGAATGTGATTAAAGGCTCTTTTCCTATTTCAAAAGTTTTAGTTTTCGAGGGTAATAGCTAGTTCTGTTGAAAAAATGAAGATATTATACTATTTTATGATTGCAAATGGTAAAGAATGTGATTAAAGGCTCTTTTCCTATTTCAAAAGTTTTAGTTTTCGAGGGTAATAGCTAGTTCTGTTGAAAAAATGAAGATATTAGACTATTTTATGATTGCACATGGTAAAGAATGTGATTAAAGGCTCTTTTCCTATTTCAAAAGTTGTAGTTTTCGAGAGTAATAGCTAAGTATGTTGAAAAAATGAAGATATTAGTATATTTTATGATTGCACATGGTAAAGAATGTGATTAAAGGCTCTTTTCCTATTTCATAAGTTTTAGTTTTCGAGGGTAATAGCCATATATGTTGAAAAAATTAAGATATTAGACTATTTTATGATTGCACATGGTAAAGAATGTGATTAAAGGCTATTTTCCTATTTCAAAAGTTTTAGTTTTCGAGTGTAATAGCTATGTATGTTGAAAAAATGAAGATATGAGACAATTTTATGATTGCACATGGTAAAGAATGTGATTAAAGGCTCTTTTCCTATTTCAAAAGTTTTAGTTTTCGAGGGTAATAGCTACGTATGTTGAAAAAAATGAAGTTATTATACTATTTTATGATTGCAAATGGTAAAGATTGTGATTAAAGGCTCTTTTCCTATTTCATAAGTTTTAGTTTTCGAGGGTAATAGCCATGTATGTTGAAAAAATTAAGATATTAGACTATTTTATGATTGCACATGGTAAAGAATGTGATTAAAGGCTATTTTCCTATTTCAAAAGTTTTAGTTTTCGAGTGTAATAGCTAGGTCTGTTTAAAAAATGAAGATATTAGTCTATTTTATGATTGCACATGGTAAAGAATGTGATTAAAGGCTCTTTTCCTATTTCAAAAGTTTTAGTTTTCGAGGGTAATAGCTACGTATGTTGAAAAAATGAAGATATTAGACTATTTTATGATTGCACATGGTAAAGAATGTGATTAAAGGCTATTTTCCTATTTCAAAAGTTTTAGTTTTCGAGGGTAATAGCTAGTTCTGTTGAAAAAATGAAGATATTAGACTATTTTATGATTGCACATGGTAAAGAATCTGATTAAAGGCTCTTTTCCTATTTCAAAGTTGTAGTTTTCGAGAGTAATAGCTAAGTATGTTGAAAAAATGAAGATATTAGTATATTTTATGATTGCAAATGGTAAAGAATGTGATTAAAGGCTCTTTTCCTATTTCATAAGTTTTAGTTTTCGAGGGTAATAGCCATATATGTTGAAAAAATTAAGATATTAGACTATTTTATGATTGCACATGGTAAAGAATGTGATTAAAGGCTATTTTCCTATTTCAAAAGTTTTAGTTTTCGAGTGTAATAGCTATGTATGTTGAAAAAATGAAGATATGAGACAATTTTATGATTGCACATGGTAAAGAATGTGATTAAAGGCTCTTTTCCTATTTCAAAAGTTTTAGTTTTCGAGGGTAATAGCTACGTATGTTGAAAAAATGAAGATATTATACTATTTTATGATTGCAAATGGTAAAGAATGTGATTAAAGGCTCTTTTCCTATTTCAAAAGTTTTAGTTTTCGAGGGTAATAGCTAGTTCTGTTGAAAAAATGAAGATATTAGACTATTTTATGATTGCACATGGTAAAGAATGTGATTAAAGGCTCTTTTCCTATTTCAAAAGTTTTAGTTTTCGAGGGTAATAGCTTTGTCTGTGGAAAAAATGAAGATATTAGACAATTTTATGATTGCACACGGTAAAGAATGTGATTAAAGGCTCTTTTCCTATTTCAAAAGTTTTAGTTTTCGAGGGTAATAGCTAGGTCTGTTGAAAAAATGAAGATATTAGTTTATTTTATGATTGCACATGGTAAAGAATGTGATTAAAGGCTCTTTTCCTATTTCAAAAGTTTTAGTTCTCGAGGGTAATAGCTACGTATGTTGAAAAAATGAAGATATTAGTATATTTTATGATTGCACATGGTAAAGAATGTGATTAAAGGCTCTTTTCCTATTTCAAAAGTTTTAGTTTTCGAAGGTAATAGCCAGGTCTATGGAAAAAATGAAGATATTAGACTATTTTATGATTGCACATGGTAAAGAATGTGATTAAAGGCTCTTTTCCTATTACAAAAGTTTTAGTTTTCGAGGGTAATAGCTACGTATGTTGAAAAAATGAAGAAATTAGACAATTTTATGATTGCACATGGTAAAGAATGTGATTAAAGGCTCTTTTCCTATTTCAAAAGTTGTAGTTTTCGAGGGTAATAGCTAAGTATGTTGAAAAAATGAAGATATTAGTATATTTTATGATTGCACATGGTAAAGAATGTGATTAAAGGCTCTTTTCCTGTTTCATAAGTTTTAGTTTTCGAGGGTAATAGCCACGTATGTTGAAAAAATTAAGATATTAGACTATTTTATGATTGCACATGGTAAAGAATGTGATTAAAGGCTATTTTCCTATTTCAAAAGTTTTAGTTTTCGAGGGTAATAGCTATGTATGTTGAAAAAATGAAGATATTAGACAATTTTATGATTGCACATGGTAAAGAATGTGATTAAAGGCTCTTTTCCTATTTCAAAAGTTTTAGTTTTCGAGGGTAATAGCTACGTATGTTGAAAAAATGAAGATATTATACTATTTTATGATTGCAAATGGTAAAGAATGTGATTAAAGGCTCTTTTCCTATTTCAAAAGTTTTAGTTTTCGAGGGTAATAGCTAGTTCTGTTGAAAAAATGAAGATATTAGACTATTTTATGATTGCACATGGTAAAGAATGTGATTAAAGGCTCTTTTCCTATTTCAAAAGTTTTAGTTTTCGAGGGTAATAGCTTTGTCTGTGGAAAAAATGAAGATATTAGACAATTTTATGATTGCACATGGTAAAGAATGTGATTAAAGGCTCTTTTCCTATTTCAAAAGTTGTAATTTTCGAGGGTAATAGCTAAGTATGTTGAAAAAATGAAGATATTAGTATATTTTATAATTGCACATGGTAAAGAATGTGATTAAAGGCTCTTTTCCTATTTCATAAGTTTTAGTTTTCGAGGGGTAATAGCTAGGTCTGTTGAAAAAATGAAGATATTAGACTATTTTATGATTGCACATGGTAAAGAATGTGATTAAAGGCTCTTTTCCTATTTCAAAAGTTTTAGTTTTCGAGGGTAATAGCTACGTATGTTGAAAAAATGAAGATATTAGTATATTTTATGATTGGACATGGTAAAGAATGTGATTAAAGGCTCTTTTCCTATTTCAAAAGTTTTAGTTTTCGAAGGTAATAGCTAGGTCTGTGGAAAAAATGAAGATATTAGACTATTTTATGAGTGCACATGGTAAAGAATGTGATTAAAGGCTCTTTTCCTATTTCAAAAGTTTTAGTTTTCGAGGGTAATAGCTACGTATGTTGAAAAAATGAAGAAATTAGACAATTTTATGATTGCACATGGTAAAGAATGTGATTAAAGGCTCTTTTCCTATTTCAAAAGTTTTAGTTTTCGAGGGTAATATCTACGTATGTTGAAAAAATGAAGATATTAGACTATTTTATGATTGCACATGGTAAAGAATGTGATTAAAGGCTATTTTCCTATTTCAAAAGTTTTAGTTTTCGAGGGTAATAGCTACGTATGTTGAAAAAATGAGGATATTAGACAATTTTATGATTGCACATGGTAAAGAATGTGATTAAAGGCTCTTTTCCTATTTCAAAAGTTTTAGTTTTCGAGGGTAATAGCTACGTACTTTGAAAAAATGAAGATATTATACTATTTTATGATTGCAAATGGTAAAGAATGTGATTAAAGGCTCTTTTCCTATTTCAAAAGTTTTAGTTTTCGAGGGTAATAGCTATTTCTGTTGAAAAAATGAAGATATTAGACTATTTTATGATTGCACATGGTAAAGAATGTGATTAAAGGCTCTTTTCCCATTTCAAAAGTTTTAGTTTTCGAGGGTAATAGCTAGGTCTATGGCAAAATGAAGATATTAGACTATTTTATGATTGCACATGGTAAAGAATGTGATTAAAGGCTCTTTTCCTATTACAAAAGTTTTAGTTTTCGAGGGTAATAGCTACGTATGTTGAAAAAGTGAAGAAATTAGACAATTTTATGATTGCACATGGTAAAGAATGTGATTAAAGGCTCTTTTCCTATTTCAAAAGTTTTAGTTTTCGAGGGTAATAGCTACGTATGTTGAAAAAATGAAGATAGTATACTATTTTATGATTGCAAATGGTAAAGAATGTGATTAAAGGCTCTTTTCCTATTTCAAAAGTTTTAGTTTTCGAGGGTAATAGCTAGTTCTGTTGAAAAAATGAAGATATTAGACTATTTTATGATTGCACATGGTAAAGAATGTGATTAAAGGCTCTTTTCCTATTTCAAAAGTTGTAGTTTTCGAGGGTAATAGCTAAGTATGTTGAAAAAATGAAGATATTAGTATATTTTATGATTGCACATGGTAAAGAATGTGATTAAAGGCTCTTTTCCTATTTCATAAGTTTTAGTTTTCGAGGGTAATAGCCACGTATGTTGAAAAAATTAAGATATTAGACTATTTTATGATTGCACATGGTAAAGAATGTGATTAAAGGCTATTTTCCTATTTCAAAAGTTTTAGTTTTCGAGGGTAATAGCTATGTATGTTGAAAAAATGAAGATATTAGACAATTTTATGATTGCACATGGTAAAGAATGTGATTAAAGGCTCTTTTCCTATTTCAAAAGTTTTAGTTTTCGAGGGTAATAGCTAAGTATGTGGAAAAAATGAAGATATTATACTATTTTATGATTGCAAATGGTAAAGATTGTGATTAAAGGCTCTTTTCCTATTTCAAAAGTTTTAGTTTTCGAGGGTAATAGCTAGTTCTGTTGAAAAAATGAAGATATTAGACTATTTTATGATTGCACATGGTAAAGACTGTGATTAAAGGCTCTTTTCCTATTTCAAAAGTTTTAGTTTTCGAGGGTAATAGCTTTGTCTGTGGAAAAAATGAAGATATTAGACAATTTTATGATTGCACACGGTAAAGAATGTGATTAAAGGCTCTTTTCCTATTTCAAAAGTTTTAGTTTTCGAGGGTAATAGCTAGGTCTGTTGAAAAAAATGAAGATATTAGTCTATTTTATGATTGCACATGGTAAAGAATGTGATTAAAGGCTCTTTTCCTATTTCAAAAGTTTTAGTTTTCGAGGGTAATAGCTATGTATGGTGAAAAAATGAAGATATTAGACAATTTTATGATTGCACATGGTAAAGAATGTGATTAAAGGCTCTTTTCCTATTTCAAAAGTTTTAGTTTTCGAGGGTAATAGCTACGTATGTTGAAAAAATGAAGATATTATAGTATTTTATGATTGCAAATGGTAAAGAATGTGATTAAAGGCTCTTTTCCTATTTCAAAAGTTTTAGTTTTCGAGGGTAATAGCTAGTTCTGTTGAAAAAATGAAGATATTAGACTATTTTATGATTGCACATGGTAAAGAATGTGATTAAAGGTTCTTTTCCTATTTCAAAAGTTTTAGTTTTCGAGGGTAATAGCTAGTTCTGTTGAAAAAATGAAGATATTAGACTATTTTATGATTGCACATGGTAAAGAATGTGATTAAAGGCTCTTTTCCTATTTCAAAAGTTTTAGTTTTCGAGGGTAAAATGTGGAAAAAATGAAGATATTAGACAATTTTATGATTGCACACGGTAAAGAATGTGATTAAAGGCTCTTTTCCTATTTCAAAAGTTTTAGTTTTCGAGGGTAATAGCTAGGTCTGTTGAAAAAATGAAGATATTAGTCTATTTTATGATTGCACATGGTAAAGAATGTGATTAAAGGCTCTTTTCCTATTTCAAAAGTTTTAGTTTTCGAGGGTAATAGCTACGTATGTTGAAAAAATGAAGATATTATACTATTTTATGATTGCAAATGGTAAAGAATGTGATTAAAGGCTCTTTTCCTATTTCAAAAGTTTTAGTTTTCGAGGGTAATAGCTAGTTCTGTTGAAAAAATGAAGATATTAGACTATTTTATGATTGCACATGGTAAAGAATGTGATTAAAGGCTCTTTTCCTATTTCAAAAGTTGTAGTTTTCGAGAGTAATAGCTAAGTATGTTGAAAAAATGAAGATATTAGTATATTTTATGATTGCACATGGTAAAGAATGTGATTAAAGGCTCTTTTCCTATTTCAAAAGTTTTAGTTTTCGAGGGTAATAGCCATATATGTTGAAAAAATTAAGATATTAGACTATTTTATGATTGCACATGGTAAAGAATGTGATTAAAGGCTATTTTCCTATTTCAAAAGTTTTAGTTTTCGAGTGTAATAGCTATGTATGTTGAAAAAATGAAGATATGAGACAATTTTATGATTGCACATGGTAAAGAATGTGATTAAAGGCTATTTTCCTATTTCAAAAGTTTTAGTTTTCGAGGGTAATAGCTACGTATGTTGAAAAAATGAAGTTATTATACTATTTTATGATTGCAAATGGTAAAGATTGTGATTAAAGGCTCTTTTCCTATTTCAAAAGTTTTAGTTTTCGAGGGTAATAGCTAGTTCTGTTGAAAAAATGAAGATATTAGACTATTTTATGATTGCACATGGTAAAGAATGTGATTAAAGGCTCTTTTCCTATTTCAAAAGTTTTAGTTTTTGAGGGTAATAGCTTTGTCTGTGGAAAAAATGAAGATATTAGACAATTTTATGATTGCACACGGTAAAGAATGTGATTAAAGGCTCTTTTCCTATTTCAAAAGTTTTAGTTTTCCAGGGTAATAGCTAGGTCTGTTGAAAAAATGAAGATATTAGTCTATTTTATGATTGCACATGGTAAAGAATGTGATTAAAGGCTCTTTTCCTATTTCAAAATAGGATGGCCTTTGGCCATCCTATTTTGCCATCCTATGGCCTTTTCCTATTGCAAATGGTAAAGAATGTGATTAAAGGCTCTTTTCCTATTTCAAAAGTTTTAGTTTTCGAGGGTAATAGCTAGTTCTGTTGAAAAAATGAAGATATTAGACTATTTTATGATTGCACATGGTAAAGAATGTGATTAAAGGCTCTTTTCCTATTTCAAAAGTTTTAGTTTTCGAGGGTAATAGCTTTGTCTGTGGAAAAAATGAAGATATTAGACAATTTTATGATTGCACATGGTAAAGAATGTGATTAAAGGCTCTTTTCCTATTTCAAAAGTTGTAATTTTCGAGGGTAATAGCTAAGTATGTTGAAAAAATGAAGATATTAGTATATTTTATAATTGCACATGGTAAAGAATGTGATTAAAGGCTCTTTTCCTATTTCATAAGTTTTAGTTTTCGAGGGTAATAGCTAGGTCTGTTGAAAAAATGAAGATATTAGACTATTTTATGATTGCACATGGTAAAGAATGTGATTAAAGGCTCTTTTCCTATTTCAAAAGTTTTAGTTTTCGAGGGTAATAGCTACGTATGTTGAAAAAATGAAGATATTAGTATATTTTATGATTGGACATGGTAAAGAATGTGATTAAAGGCTCTTTTCCTATTTCAAAAGTTTTAGTTTTCGAAGGTAATAGCTAGGTCTGTGGAAAAAATGAAGATATTAGACTATTTTATGAGTGCACATGGTAAAGAATGTGATTAAAGGCTCTTTTCCTATTTCAAAAGTTTTAGTTTTCGAGGGTAATAGCTATGTATGTTGAAAAAATGAAGAAATTAGACAATTTTATGATTGCACATGGTAAAGAATGTGATTAAAGGCTCTTTTCCTATTTCAAAAGTTTTAGTTTTCGAGGGTAATATCTACGTATGTTGAAAAAATGAAGATATTAGACTATTTTATGATTGCACATGGTAAAGAATGTGATTAAAGGCTATTTTCCTATTTCAAAAGTTTTAGTTTTCGAGGGTAATAGCTACGTATGTTGAAAAAATGAGGATATTAGACAATTTTATGATTGCACATGGTATAAGAATGTGATTAAAGGCTCTTTTCCTATTTCAAAAGTTTTAGTTTTCGAGGGTAATAGCTACGTATTTTGAAAAAATGAAGATATTATACTATTTTATGATTGCAAATGGTAAAGAATGTGATTAAAGGCTCTTTTCCTATTTCAAAAGTTTTAGTTTTCGAGGGTAATAGCTATTTCTGTTGAAAAAATGAAGATATTAGACTATTTTATGATTGCACATGGTAAAGAATGTGATTAAAGGCTCTTTTCCCATTACAAAAGTTTTAGTTTTCGAGGGTAATAGCTAGGTCTATTGAAAAAATGAAGATATTAGACAATTTTATGATTGCACATGGTAAAGAATGTGATTAAAGGCTCTTTTCCTATGTCAAAAGTTTTAGTTTTCGAGGGTAATAGCTACGTATGTTGAAAAAATGAAGATATTAGACTATTTTATGATTGCAAATGGTAAAGAATGTGATTAAAGGCTCTTTTCCTATTTCAAAAGTTTTAGTTTTCGAGGGTAATAGCTACGTATGTTGAAAAAATGAAGATATTAGACTATTTTATGATTTCAAATGGTAAAGAATGTGATTAAAGGCTCTTTTCCTACGTATGTTGAAAAAATGAAGATATTAGACTATTTTATGATTGCAAATGGTAAAGAATGTGATTAAAGGTTCTTTTCATATTTCAAAAGTTTTAGTTTTCGAGGGTAATAGCTACGTATGTTGAAAAAATGAAGATATTAGACCATTTTATGATTGCACATGGTAAAGAATGTGATTAAAGGCTCTTTTCCTATTTCAAAAGTTTTAGTTTATGAGGGTAAGAGCTACGTATGCTGAAAAATGAAGATATTAGACTATTTTATGATTGCACATGGTAAAGAATGTGATTAAAGGCTCTTTTCCTATTTCAAAAGTTTTACTTTTCGAGGGTAATAGCTACGTATGTTGAAAAAATGAAGATATTAGACTATTCTATGATTTAAAATGGTAAAGAATGTGATTAAAGGCTCTTTTCCTATGTTAAAACTTTTAGTTTTCGAGGGTAATAGCTACGTATGTTGAAAAAATGAAGATATTAGACTATTTTATGATTGCACATGGTAAAGAATTTTTTATGATTGGACTATTTTATGATTGCAAATGGTAAAGAATGTGATTAAAGGCTCTTTTCCTATTTCAAAAGTTTTAGTTTCCGAGGGTAATAGCTACGTATGTTGACAAAATGAAGATATTAGACTATTTTATGATTGCACATGGTAAAGAATGTGATTAAAGGCTCTTTTCCTATTTCAAAAGTTTTAGTTTTCGAGGGTAATAGCTACGTATGCTGAAAATATGAAGATATTAGACTATTTTATGATTTCACATGGTAAAGAATGTGATTAAATGCTCTTTTCCTATTTCAAAAGTTTTAGTTTTCAAGGGTAATAGCTACGTATGTTGAAAAAATGAAGATATTAGACTATTTTATGATTTCACATGGTAAAGAATGTGATTAAAGGCTCTTTCCCTATTTCAATAGTTTTAGTTTTCGAGGGTAATAGCTACGTATGCTGAAAAAATGAAGATATTAGACTGTTTTATGATTGCACATGGTAAAGAATGTGATTAAAGGCTCTTTTCCTATTTCAAAATTTTCAGTTTTCGAGGGTAATAGCTAAATATGTTGAAAAAATGAAGATATTAGACTATTTTATGATTGCAAATGGTAAAGAATGTTATTAAAGGCTCTTTTCCTATGTTAAAAGTTTTAGTTTTCGAGGGTAATAGCTACGTAAGTTGAAAAAATGAATATATTAGACAATTTTATGATTGAATATGGTAAAGAATGTGATTAAAGGCTCTTTTCCTATTTCAAAAGTTTTAGTTTTCGAGGGTAATAGCTACGTATGTTGAAAAAATGAAGATATTATACTATTTTATGATTGCAAATGGTAAAGAATGTGATTAAAGGCTCTTTTCCTATTTCAAAAGTTTTAGTTTTCGAGGGTAATAGCTAGGTCTGTTGAAAAAATGAAGATATTAGACAATTTTATGATTTCACATGGTAAAGAACGTGATTAAAGGCTCTTTACCTATTTCAAAAGTTTTAGTTTTCGAGGGTAATAGCTATGTATGTTGAAAAAATGAAGATATTAGACAATTTTATGATTGCACATGGTAAAGAATGTGATTAAAGGCTCTTTTCCTATTTCAAAAGTTTTAGTTTTCGAGGGTAATAGCTACGTATGTTGAAAAAATGAAGATATTATACTATTTTATGATTGCAAATGGTAAAGAATGTGATTAAAGGCTTTTTTCCTATTTCAAAAGTTTTAGTTTGTGATTAATAAGAATGTGATTAATAGCTAAGTATGTTGACAAAATGAAGATATTAGACTATTTTATGATTGCACATGGTAAAGAATGTGATTAAAGGCTCTTTTCCTATTTCAAAAGTTTTAGTTTTCGAGGGTAATAGCTACGTATGCTGAAAATATGAAGATATTAGACTATTTTATGATTGCACATGGTAAAGAATGTGATTAAAGGCTCTTTTCCTATTTCAAAAGTTTTAGTTTTCGAGGGTAATAGCTACGTATGTTGAAAAAATGAAGATATTATACTATTTTATGATTGCAAATGGTAAAGAATGTGATTAAAGGCTCTTTTCCTATTTCAAAAGTTTTAGTTTGTGATTAATAAGAATGTGATTAATAGCTAAGTATGTTGACAAAATGAAGATATTAGACTATTTTATGATTGCACATGGTAAAGAATGTGATTAAAGGCTCTTTTCCTATTTCAAAAGTTTTAGTTTTCGAGGGTAATAGCTATGTATGTTGAAAAAATGAAGATATTAGACTATTTTATGATTGCACATGGTAAAGAATGTGATTAAAGGCTCTTTTCCTATTTCAAAAGTTTTAGTTTTCGAGGGTAATAGCTACGTATGTTGAAAAAATGAAGATATTAGACTATTTTATGATTGCAAATGGTAAAGACTGTTATTAAAGGCTCTTTTCCTATGTCAAAAGTTTTAGTTTTCGAGGGTAATAGCTACGTATGTTGAAAAAATGAAGATATTAGACAATTTTATGATTGCACATGGTAAAGCATGTGATTAAAGGCTCTTTTCCTATTTCAGAAGTTTTAGTTTTCGAGGGTAATAGCTACGTATGTTGAAAAAATGAAGATATTAGACTATTTTATGATTGCAAATGGTAAAGAATGTGATTAAAGGCCCTTTTCCTACTTCAAAAGTTTTAGTTTTCGAGGGTAATAGCTACGTATGTTGAAAAAATGAAGATATTAGACTATTTTATGATTGCACATGGTAAAGAATGTGATTAAAGGCTCTTTTCCTATTTCAAAAGTTTTAGTTTTCGAGGGTAATAGCTACGTATGCTGAAAAAATGAAGATATTAGACTATTTTATGATTGCACATGGTAAAGAATTTGATTAAAGGCTCTTTTCCTATTTCAAAAGTTTTAGTTTCCGAGGGTAATAGCTACGTATGTTGAAAAAATGAAGATATTAGACTATTTTATGATTGCAAATGGCAAAGAATGTGATTAAAGGCTCTTTTGCTATTTCAAAAGTCTTAGTCTTCGAGGGTAATAGCTAATTATCTTGTAAAAATGAAGATATTAGACTATTTTATGATTGCACATGGGAATGTGATTAAAGGCTCTTTTCCTATTTCAAAAGTTTTAGTTTTCGAGGGTAATAGCTACGTATGTTGAAAAAATGAAGATATTAGACAATTTTATAATTGCACATGGTAAAGAATGTGATTAAAGGCTCTTTTCCTATTTCAAAAGTTTTAGTTTTCGAGGGTAATAGCTACGTATGTTGAAAAAATGAAGATATTATACTATTTTATGATTGCAAATGGTAAAGAATGTGATTAAAGGCTCTTTTCCTATTTCAAAAGTTTTAGTTTTCGAGGGTAATAGCTAGGTCTGTTGAAAAAATAAAGATATTAGACTATTTTATGAATGCACATGGTAAAGAATGTGATTAAAGGCTGTTTTCCTATTTCAAAAGTTTTAGTTTTCGAGGGTAATTGCTACGTATGTTGAAAAAATTAAGATATTAGTATATTTTATGATTGCACATGGTAAAGAATGTGATTAAAGGCTCTTTTCCTATTTCAAAAGTTTTAGTTTTCGAAGGTAATAGCAAGGTCTGTGGAAAAAATGAAGATATTAGACTATTTTATGATTGCACATGGTAAAGAATGTGATTAAAGGTTCTTTTCCTATTTCAAAAGTTTTAGTTTTCGAGGGTAATAGCTGGGTCTGTTGAAAAAATGAAGATATTAGACTATTTTATGATTGCACATGGTAAAGAATGTGATTAAAGGCTCTTTTCCTATTTCAAAAGTTTTAGTGTTGAAATAATGAAGATATTAGTTGAAAAAATTAGTTGAAAGTATGTTGAAAAAATGAAGATATTAGTATATTTTATGATTGCACATGGTAAAGAATGTGATTAAAGGCTCTTTTCCTATTTCAAAAGTTTTAGTTTTCGAAGGTAATAGCTAGGTCTGTGGAAAAAATGAAGATATTAGACTATTTTATGATTGCACATGGTAAAGAATGTGATTAAAGGCTCTTTTCCTATTTCAAAAGTTTTAGTTTTCGAGGGTAATAGCTACGTATGTTGAAAAAATGAAGAAATTAGACAATTTTATGATTGCACATGGTAAAGAATGTGATTAAAGGCTCTTTTCCTATTTCAAAAGTTTTAGTTTTCGAGGGTAATAGCCACGTATGTTGAAAAAATTAAGATATTAGACTATTTTATGATTGCACATGGTAAAGAATGTGATTAAAGGCTATTTTCCTATTTCAAAAGTTTTAGTTTTCGAGGGTAATAGCTATGTATGTTGAAAAAATGAAGATATTAGACAATTTTATGATTGCACATGGTAAAGAATGTGATTAAAGGCTCTTTTCCTGTTTCAAAAGTTTTAGTTTTCGAGGGTAATAGCTACGTATGTTGAAAAAATGAAGATATTATACTATTTTATGATTGCAAATGGTAAAGAATGTGATTAAAGGCTCTTTTCCTATTTCAAAAGTTTTAGTTTTCGAGGGTAATAGCTAGTTCTGTTGAAAAAATGAAGATATTAGACTATTTTATGATTGCACATGGTAAAGATTGTGATTAAAGGCTCTTTTCCTATTTCAAAAGTTTTAGTTTTCGAGGGTAATAGCTTTTTCTGTGGAAAAAATGAAGATATTAGACAATTTTATGATTGCATATGGTAAAGAATGTGATTAAAGGCTCTTTTCCTATTTCAAAAGTTGTAGTTTTCGAGGGTAATAGCTACGTATGTTGAAAAAATGAAGATATTAGACTATTTTATAATTGCAAATGGTAAAGAATGTGATTAAAGGCTCTTTTCCTATTTCAAAAGTTTTAGTTTTCGAGGGTAATAGCTTTGTCTGTGGAAAAAATGAAGATATTAGACAATTTTATGATTGCACATGGTAAAGAATGTGATTAAAGGCTCTTTTCCTATTTCAAAAGTTTAAGTTTTCGAGGGTAATAGCTACGGATGTTGAAAAAATGAAGATATTAGACTATTTTATGATTGAAAATGGTAAAGAATGTGATTAAAGGCTCTTTTTCTATGTCAAAAGTTTTAGTTTTCGAGGGTAATAGCTACGTATGTTGTAAAAATGAAGATATTAGACTATTTTATGATTGCAAATGGTAAAGAATGTGATTAAAGGCTCTTTTCCTATTTCAAAAGTTTTAGTTTTCGAGGGTAATAGCTACGTATGTTGAAAAAATGAAGATATTAGACTATTTTATGATTTCAAATGGTAAAGAATGTGATTAAAGGCTCTTTTCCTACGTATGTTGAAAAAATGAAGATATTAGACTATTTTATGATTGCAAATGGTAAAGAATGTGATTAAAGGTTCTTTTCCTATTTCAAAAGTTTTAATTTTCGAGGGTAATAGCTACGTATGTTGAAAAAATGAAGATATTAGACTATTTTATGATTGCACATGGTAAAGAATGTGATTAAAGGCTGTTTTCCTATTTCAAAAGTTTTAGTTTATGAGGGTAATAGCTACGTATGCTGAAAAATGAAGATATTAGACTATTTTATGATTGCACATGGTAAAGAATGTGATTAAAGGCTCTTTTCCTATTTCAAAAGTTTTAGTTTTCGAGGGTAATAGCTACGTATGTTGAAAAAATGAAGATATTAGACTATTCTATGATTGCAAATGGTAAAGAATGTGATTAAAGGCTCTTTTCATATGTTAAAACTTTTAGTTTTCGAGGGTAATAGCTACGTATGTTGAAAAAATAAAGATATTAGACTATTTTATGATTGCACATGGTAAAGAATTTTTTATGATTGGACTATTTTATGATTGCAAATGGTAAAGAATGTGATTAAAGGCTCTTTTCCTATTTCAAAGTTTTAGTTTCCGAGGGTAATAGCTACGTATGTTGACAAAATGAAGATATTAGACTATTTTATGATTTCACATGGTAAAGAATGTGATTAAAGGCTCTTTTCCTATTTCAAAAGTTTTAGTTTTCGAGGGTAATAGCTACGTATGCTGAAAATATGAAGATATTAGACTATTTTATGATTGCACATGGTAAAGAATGTGATTAAATGCTCTTTTCCTATTTCAAAAGTTTTAGTTTTCCAGGGTAATAGCTACGTATGTTGAAAAAATGAAGATATTAGACTATTTTATGATTGCAAATGGTAAAGAATGTGATTAAAGGCTCTTTTCCTATTTCAAAAGTTTTAGTTTTCAAGGGTAATAGCTACGTATGTTGAAAAAATGAAGATATTAGACTATTTTATGATTGCACATGGTAAAGTATGTGATTAAAGGCTCTTTTCCTATTTCAAAAGTTTTAGTTTTCGAGGGTAATAGCTTTGTCTGTGGAAAAAATGAAGATATTAGACTATTTTATGATTGAAAATGGTAAAGAATGTGATTAAAGGCTCTTTTCCTATGTCAAAAGTTTTAGTTTTCGGGGGTAATAGCTACGTATGTTGAAAAAATGAAGATATTAGACTATTTTATGATTGCAAATGGTAAAGAATGTGATTAAAGGCTCTTTTCCTATTTCAAAAGTTTTAGTTTTCGAGGGTAATAGCTACGTATGTTGAAAAAATGAAGATATTAGACTATTTTATGATTGCAAATGGTAAAGAATGTGAATGAAGGCTCTTTTCCTACGTATGTTGAAAAAATGAAGATATTAGACTATTTTATGATTGCAAATGGTAAAGAATGTGATTAAAGGCTCTTTTCCTATTTCAAAAGTTTTAGTTTTCGAGGGTAATAGCTACGTATGTTGAAAAAATGAAGATATTAGACTATTTTATGATTGCACATGGTAAAGAATGTGATTAAAGGCTCTTTTCCTATTTCAAAAGTATTAGTTTTAGAGGGTAATAGCTACGTATGCTGAAAATATGAAGATATTAGACTATTTTATGATTGCACATGGTAAAGAATGTGATTAAAGGCTCTTTTCTATTTCAAAAGTTTTAGTTTTCCAGGGTAATAGCTACGTATGTTGAAAAAATGAAGATATTAGACTTTTTTATGATTGCAAATGGTAAAGAATGTGATTAAAGGCTCTTTTCTATTTCAAAAGTTTTAGTTTTCGAGGGTAATAGCTACGTATGTTGAAAAAATGAAGATATTAGACTATTTTATGATTGCACATTGTGATTAAAGGCTCTTTTCCTATTTCAAAAGTTTTAGTTTTCGAGGGTAATAGCTACGTATGTTGAAAAAATGAAGATATTAGACTATTTTATGATTGCAAATGGTAAAGAATGTGATTAAAGACTCTTTTCCTATGTCAAAAGTTTTATTTTTCGAGGGTAATAGCTACGTATATTAAAAAAGGAAGATATTAGACTATTTTATGATTGAAAATGGTATAGAATGTGATTAAAGGCTCTTTTCCTATGTCAAAAGTTTTAGTTTTCGAGGTAATAGCTACGTATGTTGAAAAAATAAAGATATTAGACAATTTTATGATTGCACATGGTAAAGAATGTGATTAAAGACTCTTTTCCTATTTCGAATGTTTTAGTTTTCGAGGGTAATAGCTACGTATGCTGAAAAAATGAAGATATTAGACTATTATATGATTGCACATGGTAAAGAATGTGATTAAAGGCTCTTTTCCTATTTCAAAAGTTTCAGTTTTCGAGGGTAATAGCTACGTATGTTGAAAAAATGAAGATATTAGACTATTTTATGATTGCAAATGGTAAAGAATTTGATTAAAGGCTCTTTTCCTATGTCAAAAGTTTTAGTTTTCGAGGGTAATAGCTACGTATGTTGAAAAAATGAAGATATTAGACTATTTTATGATTGCACATGGTAAAGAATGTGATTAAAGGCTCTTTTCCTATTTCAAAAGTTTTAGTTTTCGAGGGTAATAGCTACGTATGTTGAAAAAATGAAGATATTAGACTATTTTATGATTGCACATGGTAAAGAATGTGATTAAATGCTCTTTTCCTATTTCAAAAGTTTTAGTTTTCCAGGGTAATAGCTACGTATGTTGAAAAAATGAAGATATTAGACTATTTTATGATTGCAAATGGTAAAGAATGTGATTAAAGGCTCTTTTCCTATTTCAAAAGTTTTAGTTTTCAAGGGTAATAGCTACGTATGTTGAAAAAATGAAGATATTAGACTATTTTATGATTGCACATGGTAAAGTATGTGATTAAAGGCTCTTTTCCTATTTCAAAAGTTTTAGTTTTCGAGGGTAATAGCTTTGTCTGTGGAAAAAATGAAGATATTAGACTATTTTATGATTGAAAATGGTAAAGAATGTGATTAAAGGCTCTTTTCCTATGTCAAAAGTTTTAGTTTTCGGGGGTAATAGCTACGTATGTTGAAAAAATGAAGATATTAGACTATTTTATGATTGCAAATGGTAAAGAATGTGATTAAAGGCTCTTTTCCTATTTCAAAAGTTTTAGTTTTCGAGGGTAATAGCTACGTATGTTGAAAAAATGAAGATATTAGACTATTTTATGATTGCAAATGGTAAAGAATGTGAATGAAGGCTCTTTTCCTACGTATGTTGAAAAAATGAAGATATTAGACTATTTTATGATTGCAAATGGTAAAGAATGTGATTAAAGGCTCTTTTCCTATTTCAAAAGTTTTAGTTTTCGAGGGTAATAGCTACGTATGTTGAAAAAATGAAGATATTAGACTATTTTATGATTGCACATGGTAAAGAACGTGATTAAAGGCTCTTTTCCTATTTCAAAAGTATTAGTTTTAGAGGGTAATAGCTAAGTATGCTGAAAATATGAAGATATTAGACTATTTTATGATTGCACATGGTAAAGAATGTGATTAAAGGCTCTTTTCTATTTCAAAAGTTTTAGTTTTCCAGGGTAATAGCTACGTATGTTGAAAAAATGAAGATATTAGACTATTTTATGATTGCAAATGGTAAAGAATGTGATTAAAGGCTCTTTTCCTATTTCAAAAGTTTTAGTTTTCGAGGGTAATAGCTACGTATGTTGAAAAAATGAAGATATTAGACTATTTTATGATTGCACATTGTAAAGAATGTGATTAAAGGCTCTTTTCCTATTTCAAAAGTTTTAGTTTTCGAGGGTAATAGCTACGTATGTTGAAAAAATGAAGATATTAGACTATTTTATGATTGCAAATGGTAAAGAATGTGATTAAAGACTCTTTTCCTATGTCAAAAGTTTTATTTTTCGAGGGTAATAGCTACGTATATTAAAAAAGGAAGATATTAGACTATTTTATGATTGCACATGGTAAAGAATGTGATTAAAGACTCTTTTCCTATTTCGAATGTTTTAGTTTTCGAGGGTAATAGCTACGTATGCTGAAAAAATGAAGATATTAGACTATTATATGATTGCACATGGTAAAGAATGTGATTAAAGGCTCTTTTCCTATTTCAAAAGTTTCAGTTTTCGAGGGTAATAGCTACGTATGTTGAAAAAATGAAGATATTAGACTATTTTATGATTGCAAATGGTAAAGAATTTGATTAAAGGCTCTTTTCCTATGTCAAAAGTTTTAGTTTTCGAGGGTAATAGCTACGTATGTTGAAAAAATGAAGATATTAGACTATTTTATGATTGCAAATGGTAAAGAATGTGATTAAAGGCTCTTTTCCTATTTCAAAAGTTTTAGTTGTCGAGGGTAATAGCTACGTATGTTGAAAAAATGAAGATATTAGACTATTTTATGATTGCACATGGTAAAGAATGTGATTAAAGGCTCTTTTCCTATTTCAGAAGTTTTAGTTTTGGAGGATAATAGCTACGTATGTTGAAAAAATGAAGATATTAGACTATTTTATGATTGCACATGGTAAAGAATGTGATTAAAGGCTCATTTCCTATTTCAAAAGTTTTAGTTTTCGAGGGTAATAGCTACGTATGCTGAAAAAATGAAGATATTAGACTATTTTATGATTGCACATGGTAAAGAATGTGATTAAAGGCTCTTTTCCTATTTCAAAAGTTTCAGTTTTCAAGGGTAATAGCTACGTGTGTTGAAAAAAATGAAGATATTAGACTATTTTATGATTGCAAATGGTAAAGAATGTGAATAAAGGCTCTTTTCCTATGTCAAAAGTTTTAGTTTTCGAGGGTAATAGCTACGTGTGTCGAAAAAATGAAGATATTAGACTATTTTATGATTGCACATGGTAAAGAATGTGATTAAAGGCTCTTTTCCTATTTCAAAAGTTTTAGTTTTCGAGGGTAATAGCTACGTATGTTGAAAAAATGAAGATATTAGACTATTTTATGATTGCAAATGGTAAAGAATGTGATTAGAGACTCATTTCCTATGTCAAAAGTTTTAGTTTTCGAGGGTAATAGCTACGTATGTTGAAAAAATGAAGATATTAGACAATTTTATGATTGCACATGGTAAAGAATGTGATTAAAGACTCTTTTCCTATTTCAAAAGTTTTAGTTTTCGAGGGTAATAGCTACGTATGCTGAAAAAATGAAGATATTAGACTATTTTATGATTGCACATGGTAAAGAATGTGATTAAAGGCTCTTTTCCTATTTCAAAAGTTTCAGTTTTCGAGGGTAATAGCTATGTATGTTGAAAAAATGAAGATGTTAGACTATTTTTTGATTGCAAATGGTAAAGAATGTGATTAAAGGCTCTTTTCCTATGTCAAAAGTTTGAGTTTTCGAGGGTA
>NW_027063390.1:0-36616 GCF_032884065.1 Artemia franciscana | reverse complement strand
CGTCATCTATATATATAAAAATATCATTTTTGCTTTGACGGTGACGTCATTCAAGATATTTAAGACATATTTTCACGTAGAAATCTATTAATGTTTAAGTTTAAAATGACTGATGACCTTACAATGGCAAAAGCCGATGAAGATGCTCAAAGAGTCTATGCCAAAAAACTTGCTGCTTATAGAGAAAGTCAGAAAAGAAAGCGTGCCGAGGAATCAAAAGAACAGCAAGGAAACAGGCTTGAGGCTGATAGAGAAAGAAAGAACAGAAAGCGTGCCGAGGAATCAAAAGAACAGCAAGGAAACAGGCTTGAGGCTGATGGAGAAAGAAAGAACAGAAAGCGTGCCGAGGAACTACCAGAGCAACGCGGAAGCAGACTTGCTGATAAAAGAGAAAGTGAAAAAAGAAGGCGTGCCGAGGAATTACAAGAACAGCAAGAAATCAGGCTTGCTGCTGATAGAGAAAGTAAGAAAAGAAAGCGTGCCGAGGAATCACAAGAACAGCAAGAAATCAGCCTTGCTGCTGATAGAGAAAGTAAGAAAAGAAAGCGTGCCGAGGAATCAGAGCAACCTGAAAGTTATCGCCTGGCATTCAGGTACAACCCAGTCGATGATTATAGCTTGAGTAGATGTGTTCAAATCGGGACAATGTCTAAAATTTGTCCCTATTGCAAGGCCTTGAAATTCAATGGTGAAACAATGGGAATGTGTTGCGCCTCAGGAAAAGTTAAACTTCCTCTATTGGCTGCACCACCCGAACCATTGATGACTTTCCTTACTGGAACTACGTCAGAATCTAAGCGTTTTTTGTCACAAATCAGAAAATACAACTCATGTTTCCAAATGACGTCGTTTGGAGCCCAAATCGAAAATTCAGATCAATTTATGTCTACTTTCAAAGTAAAAGGGCAAATTTATCATAGAGCAGGGTCCCTTCTACCATTCTCAGGCGAGAATCATAAATTTTTACAATTGTACATCATCAGTGATAGAAATTCTGAATTGAATGCACGTTGCGAAATTTCTCCCAACGTTGAAAGGACAATCGTTTCCCAATTGCAACATCTTTTCCACGAAAATAATAATTTAGTGCGTCTGTTCAAAACAGCCATCGATTTGATGCCTACTGATACGCATAAAATTGTTATTTCCGCTGACAAAACGCCTCCTGGCCAACATGTGCGTAGATACAATGCTCCAACTATCGACGAAGTAGCAATCGTTATGGCCGGTGATCAGTTTTTACCTCGAGATATTATTCTTCATAAGCGAAACGATCAGTTGTTAAGAATTGCTGAACCTCATCGATGCTACGATGCCCTACAATATCCTATCATTTTTTGGGATGGAGCCGACGGCTATCACTTTAATATTAAATTGATGAATCCAGCCACTAACAAAGAAATGAATAAGAAATGCAGTGCAATGCATTATTATTCCTATAGACTAATGATTCGGCAGGATGAAGAAAATTATATTTTAAAATGCCGTGAATTGTTTCACCAATTTGTCGTTGATATGTATGCTAAAATTGAATCAGAATGTTTGCTATATATCCGCCTGAATCAGACCAAGCTCCGCTCTGAACAATACATTCATTTGCGAGATGCAGTTATAAATGACGGTAATACCACAAACGTTGGAAGATTAACAATTTTACCTTCGTCATATGCTGGCAGTCCCCGTCATATGCATGAATATGCTCAAGATGCTATTGCGTATGTTCGTCTCTATGGTTGTCCAGATTTATTTATTACATTTACATGTAATCAATCTTGGGACGAGATACTGCAGCTTTTACTTCAAGGACAATCGGCGGTTCATAGGCATGACATTACGGCCCGTGTCATCCGGCAAAAGTTGAAATCACTGATAAACTACATAGTAAAACTTGAAGTGTTTGGGTCAGTGCGATGCTGGATGTACTCAGTGGAATGGCAAAAACGAGGTTTGCCACACGCACATATACTAATCTGGCTACATAAAAAAATTACTTCGAACGAAATTGATGATGTGATTTCCGCTGAAATATCTGTTAAAAATTTCGATAAGGGGTTACATGATATTATTGTAAAAAATATGATACATGAACCTTGCGGTGCACTGAACGAAAATTGCGTAGATACAATGCTCCAACTATCGACGAAGTGGCAATCGTTATGGTCGGTGATCAGTTTTTACCTCGAGATATTATTCTTCATAAGCGAAACGATCAGTTGTTAAGAATTGCTGAAACTCATCGATGCTACGATGCCCTACAATATCCTATCATTTTTTGGGATGGAGCCGACGGCTATCGCTTTAATATTAAATTGATGAATCCAGCCACTAACAAAGAAATGAATAAGAAATGCAGTGCAATGCATTATTATTCCTATAGACTAATGATTCGGCAGGATGAAGAAAATTATATTTTAAAATGCCGTGAATTGTTTCACCAATTTGTCGTTGATATGTATGCTAAAATTGAATCAGAACGTTTGCTATATATCCGCCTGAATCAAACAGTTCGTGGTAACGAACTGTAGTAAGGAGCGATCCGGCTCAATAGTAACCAAAACTCTAAAAAATTGAATTTTGATATAAATAGCTACATCAAAAGAATCGCATTTTAATGCTGATTTTAAATATATAAGTTTCATCAAGTTTAGTCTTAGCCATCAAAAGTTACGAGCCTGAGAAAATTTGCCTTATTTAGGAAAATAGGGGGAAACACCCCCTAAAAGTCGTAGGATCTTAACGAAAATGACACCATCAGATTCAGCGTATCAGAGAACCCTACTGTAGAAGTTTCAGACTCCTATCTACAAAAATGTGAAATTTTGCATTTTTTGCCAGAAGACAAATCACGGGTGCGTGTTTATTTATTTTTTTTTTTTTGTTTTTTTTTTTTTTTCCCAGGGGTCATCGTATCGACCAAGTGGTCCTAGAATGTCGCAAGAGGGCTCATTCTAACGGAAATGAAAAGTTCTAGTGCCCTTTTTAAGTGACCAGAAAAATTGGAGGGCATCTAGGCCCCCTCCCACGCTCATTTTTTCCCAAAGTCAACGGATCAAAATTTTGAGATAGCCATTTTGTTTGGCATAGTCGAAAATCTTAATAACTATGTTTTTGGGGATGACTTACGCCCCCACAGTCCCTGGGGGAGGGGTTGCAAGTTACAAACTTCAACCAGTGTTTACATATAATAATGGTTATTGGGAAGTGTACAGACGTTTTCAGGGGGATTTTTTTGGTTTTTGGGGTAGGGTTGAGGGAGGGGGCTATGTGGGAGGATCTTTCCTTGGAGAAATATGCCATGGGGGAAAAAATTCAATGAAAAGGGCGCAGGATTTTCTAGCATTACTATAAAAAAAAACAATGAAAAAATAAACATGAAAACGTTTTTTCAAATGAAAGTAAGGAATAGCATTGAAATTTAAAACAAACAGAGATTATTACGCATATGAAGGGTTCTAAAAATACTTTAGCATAAAGAGCGAGGTATTTAGGAGGAGATAAATACCTTGCTCTTTATGCTAAAATATTTTTAGTGATTTCAACTATTTATTCTACGGCCTATTTGATTCAGGGGTCATTCTTAAAGAATTGGAACAAAACTTACGATTTAGTGTAAAGAGCGAGGTATTAACGAGGGTACAAACCCGCTCGTACACATAATAAAAATATAAGAATATAAAAGTTCGTTACGTAAGTTAATTCTTAAGTTACGTATATTTTTTACTAATAAAAACGTTCGTTGAATATTAAAAGTTCTAGTAGCCTTTTTAAGTAACCGAAAAATTAGAGGGCAGCTAGGCCTCCTTCTCCACCCCTTATTTCTCAAAATCGTCTGATCAAAACTAAGAGAAAGCCATTTAGCCAAAAAAAAATTGAATATACTAATTTCATTTCAATAATTTATGTGCGGAGAGCCAAAATCAAACATTCATTAATTCAAAAACGTTCAGAAAATAAATAAAAAAAACTAGTATTTTTAACTGAAAGTAAGAAGCGACATTAAAACTTAAAACGAACAGAAATTACTCCGTGTATGATATGGGTTGTCCCTCCGCAGTCCCACGCTCTTTACTCTAAAGTTTTTAGTTGTTTTAAAAAGTAGAATTGTGGCAAAGAGTTAATTTGTATTGTATCTATCTATCTATCTATCTATATAAAACGAGTTTTGTGTATGCATGTTTGTTTGTTTGTAAAAAGAGCGTTTGCATATGATGTCATTATTAGTACATACGGCTTTGTATATGCAGAGACAATGGGAAAGCCAAGAATGTTGTATATTCGCAATTTTTACGTAGTTTAACTCCTGCAGACGAAATGAATGCTTGCCTAAAAAATTCTAATTTATGGGCACACGTAAAAATATTAAAATTAACTACAAATATGCGTGTCCGATTGCAAAACGATGACTCTGGTCAAACAGTAGACTCAATTTCAGGACGTATACAACTACCTGCTGATTTCTGTAATTTAGTGACGTTCAACAATGAATTGATTGAAAAAGTATTTCCGAATATTCTAAAAAATTATAAAAATAATAAATGGCTAAGTGAAAGAGCGATTCTCGCACCCAAAAATATAGACGTCTTCGAAATCAACAATATTGGTTTGACCAAGATTCGAGACCAGGCAGTCCTTTACAAGTCAGTCGACACAGTTTTGGAACCAAATGAAGCGGTTAATTATCCATCTGAATTTTTAAATTCCATAGATCCTTCAGGGTTTCCACCACACGTGCTACAACTAAAAATAGGCGTACCAATAATACTTTTAAGAAATATCAACCCACCAAAGCTTTGCAATGGCACGCGACTTGCCGTAAAAAAAAACAATGGAAAACCTAATAGAGGCCACAATCTTGACAGGGCCTTATGAGGGTGAGGCTGTTCTTATTCCTCGCATTCCCATGATTCCAACGGATCTGCCTTTTCAATTTAAAAGATTGCAATTCCCAATTTGATTAGCATTTGCAATCACCATTAACAAAGCTCAAGGTCAATCATTAGAAAAATGTGGTATAGATCTTAATACTGATTGTTTTTCCCATGGACAATTGTACGTTGCATGTTCGAGGGTCGGTAAACCTGACACTCTATTTATATGCAGCGACAATTGGACAGCGAAGAATGTTGTATATTCGCAAGTTTTACGCAGTTAATTTGTATTGTATATATCTATCTATCTATCTATATAAAAACGAGTTTTGTGTATGCATGTTTGTTTGTTTGTAAAAAGAGCGTTTGCATATGATGTCATTATTAGTACATACGGCTTTGTATATGCAGAGACAATGGGAAAGCCAAGAATGTTGTATATTCGCAATTTTTACGTAGTTTAACTCCTGCAGACGAAATGAATGCTTGCCTAAAAAATTCTAATTTATGGGCACACGTAAAAATATTAAAATTAACTACAAATATGCGTGTCCGATTGCAAAACGATGACTCTGGTCAAACAGTAGACTCAATTTCAGGACGTATACAACTACCTGCTGATTTCTGTAATTTAGTGACGTTCAACAATGAATTGATTGAAAAAGTATTTCCGAATATTCTAAAAAATTATAAAAATAATAAATGGCTAAGTGAAAGAGCGATTCTCGCACCCAAATATATAGACGTCTTCGAAATCAACAATATTGTTTTGACCAAGATTCGAGACCAGGCAGTCCTTTACAAGTCAGTCGACACAGTTTTGGAACCAAATGAAGCGGTTAATTATCCATCTGAATTTTTAAATTCCATAGATCCTTCAGGGTTTCCACCACACGTGCTACAACTAAAAATAGGCGTACCACTAATACTTTTAAGAAATATCAACCCACCAAAGCTTTGCAATGGCACGCGACTTGCCGTAAAAAAAAAACAATGGAAAACCTAATAGAGGCCACAATCTTGACTGGGCCTTATGAGGGTGAGGCTGTTCTTATTCCTCGCATTCCCATGATTCCAACGGATCTGCTTTTTCAATTTAAAAGATTGCAATTCCCAATTCGATTAGTATTTGCAATCACCATTAACAAAGCTCAAGGTCAATCATTAGAAAAATGTGGTATAGATCTTAATACTGATTGTTTTTCCCATGGACAATTGTACGTTGCATGTTCGAGGGTCGGTGAACCTGTCAATGTATTTATATGCAGCGACAATTGGACAGCGAAGAATGTTGTATATTCGCAAGTTTTACGCAGTTAATTTGTATTGTATCTATCTATCTATCTATCTATCTATATAAAAACGAGTTGTGTGGATGCATGTTTGTTTGTTTGTAAAAAGAGCGTTTGCATATGACGTCATTATTAGTACATACGGCTTTGTATATGCACAGACAATGGGAAAGCCAAGAATGTTGTTTATTAGCAATTTTTACGTAGTTTGAAACACATATATAAATCTATCTATATTCACAGGTGGGACACAGGGACACAACTACAATGGCGCATAACTAATATGGCGCGTAACGACTTACGCGCGCGAGGGGGCTTGGGGGGCGCGAAGCGCCCCCACCAACTAGGTGTTGGGGTGGCGCGAAGCGCCACCCCAACAGCTAGTATATATATATCTATATACATAAAAATAAGTTGTCTGTCTGGTGATCTGTGGATCAGGTGACGTCATGTTTCTGTGTCGGCTGACGTCATGAAATTAGTTGTCAGGTGACGTCATGTTTCTGTGTCGGCTGACGTCATGAAATTAGTTGTCGTCATTTTTGCTTTGACGGTGACGTCATTCAAGTTATATAAGACATATATTCACGTAGAAATGTATTAATGTTTAAGTTTATAATGACTGATGAAGATGCTCAAAGAGTCTATGCCAAAAAACTTGCTGCTGATAGAGAAAGTCAGAAAAGAAAGCGTAACGAGGAATCACAAGAACAGCAAGAAAACAGGCTTGCAGTTGATAGAGAAAGTAAGAAAAGAAAGCGTGCCGAGGAATCACAAGAACAGCAAGAAAACAGGCTTGCGGCTAAAGAACGCAAAACCGCGCAGTTAGATGAAAATCCGCCTGGAAAGCGAGAGTCAAAACATATCAAAGACCGACACAGAGGGAATATAAATGACGACCAGGAACCTCAAAGAAAAATTACAGACTGGGACACCCGGACACAAATCACGACCGGGAACATAAATGACGACTGGGACGCAGGGACACAACTACAACGGGGACGCCGGGGGCACAGGCGGGATATATAATTGACGACTGAGACACAGGGATTGTTTGAATAGAAATTACAGACCGGGACACCGGGACACAGGGAATATAAATGACGACCGGGACACTCAAAGAGAAATTACAAACTGGGACACCAGGACACAAATGACGACCGGGACAGAGGGAATATAAATGCTATTTATATGCACAGACAATGGGACAGCGAAGAATGTTGTATATTCGCATGTTTTACGTAGTTAAAACAATATATTTATATCTATCTTTATTCACAGGTGGGACACAGGGACACAGCTACAATGGCGCGTAGCTAATATGGCGCGTAACGACTTACGCGCGCGGGGGGGCTTGGGGGGGCGCGAAGCGCCCCACCAACTAGGTGTTGGGGTGGCGCGAAGCGCCACCCCAACAGCTAGTATATTATATATATATGTCTGTCTGTCTGTCGAGTGACGTCGTGTTTGTCCGCATATGACGTCTGAATTATTTCACACTAATACAAAAGAAGAAAAAAAACTAAAAAAGCTAAAAAACTAAAAAAACTAAAAAAAGGTAAAAAACTAAAAATTAAAAAAAAACTGAAAAAACTAAAAAAAGGCAAAAACTACAAAAAAAACTAAAAACTAATAAAAAAAACTAAAAAAGCTAAAAAACTAAAAAAACTAAAAAAACTAAAAAAAGGTAAAAAACTAAAAAAACTAAAAACTAAAAAAGAAAAAACTAAAAAAAGGAAAAAACTGAAAAATAAAAGAGAAAAAGAAAACTAAAAAATATGAATAAAAATAAAAAATAATAAAAAAGATAAAAACTACAAAAAAAACTAAAAAGAAAAAACGAAAAAAAGCTAAAAAAAACGGTAAAAACCAATAAAAACACTAAAAAGAAAAAAAGGAAAAAAAACTAAAAATTTTTTTCATCATATAATATGACGTCTGAATTATTTTATCATATACCAATTCAAAAACGAATGTTTTCAAGCCGATGTAGCTGAGTTGATAAGGCGTTATGTTCCAGGTTCTAGGTTCAAGAGGTTCCAGGTTCGAGCTTTGGTTTTAGTATTAATATAAAAGAAGTAAAAATCTAAAGAAGGTAAAAAGTACAAAAAAAAACTAAGAAGAAAAAAAAAAATCTAAAAAAGCTTAAAAACTAAAAAAAACTAAAAAAAGGTAAAAAACTAAAAAAAAAACTAAAAAAAGGAAAAAACCATAAAATAAACTAAAAACTAATAAAAAAAACTAAAAAAAGCTAAAAAACTAAAAAAACTAAAAAAGGTAAAAACTAAAAGAACTAAAAAAGAAAAAAAACTAAAAAAAGGAAAAAAACTGAAAAATAAAGGAGAAAAAGAAAACTAAAAAAATATAAATAAAAATTAAAAAACTAAAAAGATAAAAACTTCAAAAAAAACTAAAAAGAAAAAAACTAAAAAACCTAAAAAAGGTAAAAACCAATAAAAAAAAACTAAAAAGAAAAAAAGAGAAAAAATTAAAAATTTATTTCATCATATACCAATTCAAAAACGAATGTATACCGGGATGACGACCGGGACACAGAGAATATAAATGACGACCGGGACGCAGGGACACAACTACAACGGTGACGCCGGGGGCACAGGGGGGATATATAAATGACGACGGGGACACAGGCAATGTTCGATTAGCAATCACCATCAACAAAGCTCAAGGGCAATCATTAGAATCATGAGGTATAGATCTGAATATGGATTGTTTTTCCCATGGACAATTATATGTTGCATGTTCAAGAGTCGGTAAACCTGACAATCTATTTATATGCACAGACAATGGGGCAGCAAAGAATGTTGTATATTCACAAGTTTTACGTCGTTAAAAACATAAATTGACTTTGTATCCAGTTGAACCTTATCCTTTTCAATCTTAGACATCGTGACAGATGAAAACTCGAAACAATCTATATATATATAAAAATAAGTTGTCTGTGTGTGTGTGGGTCTGTCTGTCGGGTGACGTCATGTTTGTGTGTCGACTGTTTTCAACTGACGAAATTACAGACCGGGACAGCGGGACACAAATGACGACCGGGACACCGGCACATAGGGAATATAAATGACGACACACAAAGAGAAAGCGACCGGGACAAAAGGAATGTTCGATTAGCAATCAACAAAGCACCGGGACACAAATGACGACCGGGACACAGGGAGTATAAATGACGACCAGGACATAAGTAAAAAAAAAAACTAAAAAACTAAAAAAAAGGTAAAAACTACAAAAAAACTAAAAAGAAAAAAAACCTCAAAACTAATGAAAAAAAATAAAAAATCTAAAAATCTAAATAAACTAAAAAATAAAAAAAATAAAAAAGGAAACAAATAAAGGAGAAAAACAAAACTAAAAAACGAATGTATATACAGACCGGGACACCGGGATACAAATGACGACCGGGACAAAGGGAATATAAATGACAACCGGGACACAGGGACACAACTACAACGGGGACACCGGGGGGCACAGGGGGATATAAATGACGACCGGGACACCGGGACACAAGGAATATAAATGACGCCCGGGACACTCAAAGAGAAATCACAGACTGGGACACTGGGACACAAATGACGACCGGGACACAGGGGATATAAATGACGACCGGGACACAGGGACTAAACTACAAAGGGGACGCCGGGGGGCACAGGGGGATATATAAATGACGATGGCGACACAGGGAATGGTCGATTAGCAATCACCATCAACAAAGCTCAAGGGCAATCATTATATTTTTAACTACGTAAAACATGCGAATATATAACATTCTTCGCTGTCCCATTGTCTGTGCATATAAATAGCATTTATATTCCCTGCGTCCCGGTCGTCATTTGTGTCCTGGTGTCCCAGTTTGTATTCTCTCTTTGAGTGTCCCGGTCGTCATTTATATTCCCTGTGTCCCAGTGTCCCGATCGTCATTTGTGTCCCTTTGTCCCGGTCTCTAATTTCTATTAGAGACCCCCCAAGCCCCCCCGCGCGCGTAAGTCGTTACGCGCCATATTAGTTACGCGCCATTGTAGTTGTGTCCCTGTGTCCCACCTGTGAATATAGATAGATTTATATATGTGTTTCAAACTACGTAAAAATTGCGAATATACAACATTCTTCGCTTTCCCATTGTCTGTCCATATACAAAGCCGTATGTACTAATAATGACGTCATATGCAAACGCTCTTTTTACAAACAAACAAACATGCATACACACAACTCGTTTTTATATAGATAGATAGATAGATAGATACAATACAAATTAACTACGTAAAACTTGTGAATATACAACAGTCTTCGCTGTCCCATTGTCTGTGCGTATAAATAGATTGTCAGGTTTACCGACCCTCAAAGATGCAACATACAATTGTACATTGGTAAAGCAATCTGTATTAAGATCTATACCGGATTTTTCTAGTGATTGCCCTTGAGCTTTGTTGATGGTGGTTGCAAATGCTAATCGAATTGGGAATTGCAATCTTTTAAATTGAAAAAGTAGATCCGTTGGAATCATGGGAATGCAAGGAATAAGAACAGCCTCACCCTCATAAGGCCCTGTCAAGATTGTGGCCTCTATTAGGTTTTCCATTGTTTTTTTTTTACGGCAAGTCGAGTGCCATTGCAAAGCTTCGGTGGGTTTATATGTCTTAAAATTATTATTGGTACGCCTATTTTTAGTTTTAGCACGTGTGGTGGAAACCCTGAAAGATCTATGGAATTTAAAAATTCAGATGGATAATTAACCGCTTCATTTGGTTCCAAAATACAAATTAACTGCGTAAAACTTGCGAATATACAACATTCTTCGCTGTCCAATTGTCGCTGCATATAAATAGATTGTCAGGTTTACCGACCCTCGAACATGCAACGGACAATTGTCCATGGGAAAAACAATCAGTATTAAGATCTATACCACATTTTTCTAATGATTGACCTTGAGCTTTGTTAATGGTGATTGCAAATGCTAATCGAATTGGGAATTGCAAAATTTTAAATTGAAAAGGCAGATCCGTTGGAATCATGGGAATGCGAGGAATAAGAACAGCCTCACCCTCAAAAGGCCCTGTCAAGATTGTGGCCTCTATTAGGTTTTCCATTGTTTTTTTTACGGCAAGTCGAGTGCCATTGCAAAGCTTTGGTGGGTTTATATTTCTTAAAAGTATTATTGGTACGCCTATTTTTAGTTGTAGCACGTGTGGTGGAAACCCTGAAAGATCTATGGAATTTAAAAATTCAGATGGATAATTAACCGCTTCATTTGGTTCCAAAACTGTGTCGACTGACTTGTAAAGGACTGCCTGGTCTCGAATCTTGGTCAAAACAATATTGTTGATTTCGTGGACGTCTATATTTTTGAGTGCGAGAATCGCTCTTTCACTTAGCCATTTATTATTTTTATAATTTTTTAGAATATTCGGAAATACTTTTTCAATCAATTCATTTTTGGACGTCACTAAATTACAGAAATACTAACTTCATGACGTCAGTCGACACAGAAACATGACGTCACCTGACAGACAGACAAACAACTCATTTTTATATATATACTAGCTGTTGGGGTGGCGCTTCGCGCCACCCCAACACCTAGTTGGTGGGGGCGCTTCGCGCCCCCCCCCCCCCCCCAAGCCCCCCCGCGCGCTTAAGTCGTTACGCGCCATATTAGTTACGCGCCATTGTAGTTGTGTCCCTATGTCCCACCTGTGAATATATATATATATATATATATATATATATATATATATATATATATATATATATATATATATATATATATATATATATATATATATATATATATATATATATATATATATATATATATATATATATATATATATATATATATATATATATATATATATATATGTTTTTAACTACATAAAACTTGCGAATATACAACATTCTTTGCTGTCCCATTGTCTGTGCATATAAATAGATTTTCAGGTTTACCGACTCTTGAACATGCAACATATAATGGTCCATGGGAAAACAATCCGTATTCAGATCTATACCTCATGATTCTAATGATTGCCCTTGAGCTTTGTTGATGGTGATTGCTAATCGACCATTCCCTGAGTCGCCATCGTCATTTATATATCCCCCTGTGCACCCCGGCGTCCCCTTTGTAGTTATGTCCCTGTGTCCCGGTCGTCATTTATATTCCCTGTGTCGCGGTCGTCATTTGTGTCCCGGTGTTCCAGTCTGTGATTTCTCTTTGAGTGTCCCGGGCGTCATTTATATTCCTTGTGTCCCGGTGTCCCGGTCGTCATTTATATCCCCCTGTGCCCCCCGGCGTCCCCATTGTAGTTGTGTCCCTGTGTCCCGGTCGTCATTTATATTCCCTGTGTCCCGGTCGTCATTTGTATCCCGGTGTCCCGGTCTGTATATACATTCGTTTTTTAGTTTTGTTTTTCTCCTTTATTTTTTTCCTTTTTTCTTTTTTTTCTTTTTTAGTTTATTTAGATTTTTAGATTTTTTAGTTTTTTTATTAGTTTTTAGTTTTTTTGTAGTTTTTACCATTTTTTTAGTTTTTTTAGTTTTTTTTTTTACTTATGTCCTGGTCGTCATTTATACTCCCTGTGTCCCGGTCGTCATTTGTGTCTCGGTGCTTTGTTGATTGCTAATTTATATTATATTTATATTTATATTTTTTATATTTATTAATATTTTTTTAGTTTCCTTTTTCTCTTATTCTTCAGTTTTTTCCTTTTTTTTAGTTTTTTCTTTTTTAGTTTTTAGTTTTTTTTTTGTTTTTTACCTTTTTTTAGTTTTTTTAGTTTTTTTTAGTTTTTTAGCTTTTTTAGTTTTTTTATTAGTTTTTAGTTTTTTTTTTTTAGTTTTTGCCTTTTTTTAGTTTTTTCAGTTTTTTTTAGTTTTTAGTTTTTTACCTTTTTTTAGTTTTTTTTAGTTTTTTAGCTTTTTTAGTTTTTTTTCTTTTTAGTTTTTTTTTTGTAGTTTTTACCTTTTTTAGTTTTTTTTCTTCTTTTGTATTAGTGTGAAATAATTCAGACGTCATATGCGGACAAACACGACGTCACTCGACAGACAGACAGACAGACATAACCCACAAACAACTTATTTTTATATATATTTATTCATATTTTTTTAGTTTTCTTTTTCTCTTTTATTTTTCAGTTTTTTCCTTTTTTTTAGTTTTTTTCTTTTTTAGTTTTTAGTTTTTTTTTAGTTTTTTACCTTTTTTTAGTTTTTTTTAGTTTTTTTAGTTTTTTAGCTTTTTTATTTTTTTATTAGTTTTTATTTTTTTTGTAGTTTTTGCCTTTTTTTATTTTTTTCAGTTTTTTTTTAGTTATTAGATTTTTACCTTTTTTTAGTTTTTTTTTAGTTTTTCAGCTTTTTTAGTTTTTTTTTCTTTTTAGTTTTTTTTGTAGTTTTTACCTTTTTTAGTTTTTTTCTTCTTTTGTATTAGTGTGAAATAATTCAGACGTCATATGCGGACAAACATGACGTCACCTGATCCACAGATCCACACACAGACAACTTATTTTTATATATATAGATATATATTTAACTACGTAAAACTTGCGAATATACAACATTCTTCGCTGTCCTATTGTCTGTCCATATAAATAGATTGTCAGGTTTACCAACTCTTGAACATGCAACATAATAATTGTCCATGGGAAAACAATTCGTATACATATCTATACCGCATTTTTCTAACGATTGCCCTTGAGCTTTGTTGATGGTGATTGCTAATCGAACATTCCCTGTGTCCCCGTCGTCATCTATATATCCCCCTGTGCCCCCGGCGTCCCCGTTGGAGTTGTATCCCTGTGTCCAGGTCGTCATTTATATTCCCTGTGTCCCGGTCGTCATATGTGTCCCGGTATCCCAGTCTGTAATTTCTCTTAGAGTGTCCTGGTCGTCATTTATATAGATATATAGATACAGTTTCAATTCAGTTTTTTTTCTTTTTTAGTTTTTTCTTTTCTTATTTTTTTCTTTTTTAGTTTTTCTTTTTTAAGTTTCTTCTTTTTATTGATAATAAACCTCAAGTTTTGGGTATCTGTTTTAAGGTTTTCGAATTACCTTAATCTTTTGTCAAAATATATTGAAACATTTGTGGAATTCCCAGTTTTTTTACTTTTTTCTTTTTTTTTAGCTGTTTAGGTTTTTTTTAGTTTTTTTTTCTTTTTAGTTTTTTACCTTTTTATTTTTTTTACATTTTTCCTTTTTAAGTTTTTTTCTTTTTTTAATTTTTTATTTAGTTTTTTTTTAGTTTTTTCTTTTTAGTTTTGTTTTTAGTTTTTTACCATTTTTGTTTTTTCGAATTACTTTAACCTATTGTCAAAATATTTCGAAATATTTATGCAATTTCCAGTTTTTACATTCTAGTTTGTTTTCTTTTATATATATAGAAGATATAATCTGGCGTAATGGACAGACAACTTATTTTTATATATATTGTCAAAATATATTGAAATATTTGTGCAATTCCCAGTTTGTTTAGTTTTTTCTTTTTTTTTAGTTTTTTAGCTTTTTTAGTTTTTTTAGTTTTTTATCTTTTTTATTTTTTTATGTTTTTCTTTTTGGGTTTTTTCTTTTTTTTATTTTTTCAATTTTTAATTTTTTTTTTAGTTTTTTCTTTTTAGTTTTTTTTTAGTTTTTTACCATTTTTCTTTTTTCGAATTATTTTAATCTATTGTCAAAATATTTCGAAATATTTATGTAATTTCCAGTTTTTACATTCTAGTTTGTTTTCTTTTATATATATAGAAAATATAATCTGGCGTAACGGACAGACAACTTATTTATATATATATATATATATATATATATATATATATATATATATATATATATATATATATATATATATATATATATATATATATATATATATATAAATATATATATATATATATATATTTTCTTTTTAGTTCTTTTGTAGTTTTTACCTTTTTTAGTTTTTTTCTTCTTTTGTATTAATGCTAAAGCCAAGGTTCAAACCTGGAGCCTCTCGGACCTAGAACCTGAAACATAACGCTTTACCGACTCAGCTACTTCGGCATATCACCATCAACAAAACCTCAAGGGCAATCATTAGAATCATGAGGTATAGTTTTTAGTTTTTTTTTCTTTTTAGTTTTTTTGTAGTTTTTACCTTCTTTTTAGTTTTGTTAGTTTTTTTTTTTACTTATGTCCTGGTCGTCATTTATACTCCCTGTGTCCCGGTGCTTTGTTGATTGCTAATCGAACATTCCTTTTGTCCTGGTCGCTTTCTCTTTGAGTGTCGTCATTTATTTTTTTCTTTTTTAGTTCTTTTAGTTTTTACCTTTTTTAGTTTTTTTTAGTTTTTTAGATGAAATTTTTTTTTTGTTTTTTCCTTTTTTCTTTTTAGTTTTTTATTGGTTTTTACCTTTATTTTAGCTTATTTTTCAGTTTTTTCCTTTTTTTTATTTTTTTTTTAGTTTTTAGTTTTTTTAGTTTTTTACCTTTTTTTAGTTTTATTAGTTTTTTTAGTTTTTTAGCTTTTTTATTTTTTTTATTAGTTTTTAGTTTTTTTGTAGTTTTTGCCTTTTTTTAGTTTTTTCAGTTTTTTTTTTTAGTTTTTAGTTTTTTACCTTTTTTAGCCTAACTCGAACATTCCTTTTGTCCTGGTCGCTTTCTCTTTGAGTGTCGTCATTTATTTTTTTCTTTTTTAGTTCTTTTAGTTTTTACCTTTTTTAGTTTTTTTTTAGTTTTTTAGATGAAAATTTTTTTTAGTTTTTTCCTTTTTTTCTTTTTAGTTTTTTATTGGTTTTTACCTTTATTTTAGCTTATTTTTCAGTTTTTTCCTTTTTTTTAGTTTTTTTTTAGTTTTTAGTTTTTTTAGTTTTTTACCTTTTTTTAGTTTTTTTAGTTTTTTTAGTTTTTTAGCTTTTTTATTTTTTTTATTAGTTTTTAGTTTTTTTGTAGTTTTTGCCTTTTTTTAGTTTTTTCAGTTTTTTTTTTAGTTTTTAGTTTTTTACCTTTTTTAGCCTAACCAGGATTGGAACCACAGATCCACAGATCCACAGACAACTTATTTTTATATATATAGAAGATATATATATATATATATATATACTAGCTGTTGGGGTGGCGCTTCGCGCCACCCCAACACCTAGTTGGTGGGGGCGCTTCGCGCCCCCCCCCAAGCCCCCCCGCGCGCGTAAGTCGTTACGCGCCATAATAGTTACGCGCCATTGTAGTTGTGTCCCTATGTCCCACCTGTGAATATAGATAGATATATATATATATGGTTTTAACTACGTAAAACTTGCGAATATACAACATTCTTTGCTGTCCCATTGTCTTTGCATATAAATAGATTGTCAGGTTTACCGACTCTTGAACATGCAACATATAATGGTCCATGGGAAAACAATCTGTATTCAGATCTATACCTCATGATTCTAATGATTGCCCTTGAGCTTTGTTGATGGTGATTGCTAATCGACCATTCCCTGTCCCGGTGTCCCGGTCGTCATTTACATCCCCCTGTTTCCTCCGGTGTCCCCGTTGTAGTTGTGTCCCTGTGTCCCGGTCGTCATTTATATTCCCTGTGTCCCGGTCGTCATTTGTATCCCGGTGTCCCGGTCTGTATATACATTCGTTTTTTAGTTTTGTTTTTCTCCTTTATTTTTTTCCTTTTTTTTTCTTTTTTAGCTTATTTAGATTTTTAGATTTTTTAGTTTTTTTATTAGTTTTTAGTTTTTTTTTCTTTTTAGTTTTTTTGTCCCGGTCGTCATTTATATCCCCCTGTTTCCCCCGGTGTCCCCGTTGTAGTTGTGTCCCTGTGTCCCGGTCGTCATTTATATTCCCTCTGTCCCGGTCGTCATTTGTATCCCGGTGTACCGGTCTGTATATACATTCGTTTTTTAGTTTTGTTTTTCTCCTTTATTTTTTTCCTTTTTTTTTCCTTTTTTAGTTTATTTAGATTTTTAGATTTTTTAGTTTTTTTATTAGCTTTTAGTTTTTTTTTCTTTTTAGTTTTTTTGTAGTTTTTACCTTCTTTTTAGTTTTGTTAATTTTTTTTTTTACTTATGTCCTGGTCGTCATTTATACTCCCTATGTCCCGGTGCTTTGTTGATTGCTAATCGAACATTCCTTTTGTCCTGGTCGCTTTCTCTTTGAGTGTCGTCATTTATTTTTTTCTTTTTTAGTTCTTTTAGTTTTTACCTTTTTTAGTTTTTT
This sequence comes from Artemia franciscana, assembly GCF_032884065.1. NCBI lineage: Eukaryota > Metazoa > Arthropoda > Branchiopoda > Anostraca > Artemiidae > Artemia > Artemia franciscana. The sequence continues at coordinate 19,266 of NW_027063390.1, read as the reverse complement.
TTAGTTTTTTAGATGAAAATATTGGTTTTTACCTTTATTTTAGCTTATTTTTCAGTTTTTTCCTTTTTTTATTTTTTTTTAGTTTTTATTTTTTTTAGTTTTTTACCTTTTTTTAGTTTTTTTAGTTTTTTTAGTTTTTTAGCTTTTTTATTTTTTTATTAGTTTTTAGTTTTTTTTGTAGTTTTTGCCTTTTTTTTAGTTTTTTTAGTTTTTTAGCTTTTTTATTAGTTTTTAGTTTTTTTTGTAGTTTTTGCCTTTTTTTAGTTTGACAACTTATTTTTATATATATAGATAGTTTTTTTTTTTTACTTATGTCCTGGTCGTCATTTATACTCCCTGTGTCCCGGTGCTTTGTTGATTGCTAATCGAACATTCCTTTTGTCCTGGTCGCTTTCTCTTTGAGTGTCGTCATTTATTAGTTTTTTCCTTTTTTTCTTTTTAGTTTTTTATTGGTTTTTACCTTTATTTTAGCTTATTTTTCAGTTTTTTCCTTTTTTTTAGTTTTTTTTTATTTTTTATTTTTTTTAGTTTTTTACCTTTTTTTAGTTTTTTTAGTTTTTTTAGTTTTTTAGCTTTTTTACTTTTTTTATTAGTTTTTAGTTTTTTTTGTAGTTTTTGCCTTTTTTTAGTTTTTTCAGTTTTTTTTTTAGTTTTTTATTGGTTTTTACCTTTATAGTTTTTTTAGTTTTTTAGCTTTTTTATTTTTTTTATTAGTTTTTAGTTTTTTTTGTAGTTTTTGCCTTTTTTTAGTTTTTTCAGTTTTGACGTCACCTAATCCAGTTTTTTCAGGTGACGTCACCTGACACATCCATCCACACATCCACAGACAGACAACTTATTTTTATATATATATATATATATATATCTATCTATATTCACAGGTGGGACATAGGGACACAACTACAATGGCGCGTAACTAATATGGCACGTAACGACTAACGCGCGCGGGGGGGCTACCAACTAGGTGTTGGGGTGGCGCGAAACATGGGCTAATATGGCGCGAAAAAGCTAAAAAAAAGAAAAAACCAACTCCCAGTTTTTACATTTTAATTTGTTTTCTTTTTCTTCTTTATTTTTCAGACGTCATATGCAAACCCTCAACACAAAAATACATACAACTTATTTTTATATATATAGAAGATATAATCTGGCGTAACAGACACCCATGTTACACAGACATAACACACATACAACTTATTTTTATACATATAGAAGATAGATAAACTTGCCGTGTTTCATTTTTTAGTAACTTATCATAGGCATTAACAGATTCCAAACTAAAATACTTTCAGGCGGATATGGATCCTTGAAGAAAAGGAACTGGTACGGGAAGTTGCTGGGATGGCCGAACTTCGTTCACCATGGTATGACCGCTATGTAAAGCTTCTTGAACTACATATCAAAAGGGTTGCAGAATATGCCACGGCGCTAGAGTCCATTGATTGTCGGAAAGGTATCTCTTTTTTTAATATAAATAGAAAAAGAAGGAGAGCCACTAATTTATCAGGAAAAAATAGCAAGGAATAAAATATATAGAAATGGTTAGCTATTAAGCTATAGGGAGCCTGTGAACCTAAACTACGTAATAACATCCTTCATGAGACAAATAAGAGACAAATAGAATGACACCTAAAATGGCGTCAGAATAAAACAGATGTCCATCATTAGAACCATTTTGAACCATCCGTCATTAGAACCAGTCTATTTTCTCGTCTTTTTTATTGATGTCATTGTTTTTGTCTCAAAATCAAAATCAAAATGCTATCAACTTTAACACATCAAACTGCTAACGTGTATGACAGATAAAAATAGCGAGCACAAATTCTGCAATTCTATAATTTTATGAAAATCCACCCATTGTTTCTATATATGCGGTCATCATTTATATTCCCTGTGTCCCGGTCGTCATTTGTGTCCCGGTGTCCCAGTTTGTAATTTCACTTTGAGTGTCCCGGTCGTCATTTATATTCCCAGTGTCCCGGTCGTCATTTGTGTCCCAGTGTCCCGATCTGTAATTTCTATTCGAACAATCCCTGTGTCCCGGTCGTATTCAGCCTGTGCCCCCGGTGTCCCCGTTGTAGTTGTGTCTCGGTTGTCATTTACATTCCCTGTGTCCCGGTCGTGATTTGTGTCCGGGTGTCCCAGTCTGTAATTTCTCCTTGAGGTTCCCGGTCGTCATTTATATTCCCTGTGTCCCGGTCGTCATTTGTGTCCCGGTATCCCGGTATGTAATTTCATCAGTTGACAAACATGACGTCAGTCGACAAACCACTTCATGACGCATACAGCTCAATCCTTAAAATGAAGTCAGTCGACAAACATGACATCAGTCGACACATAAACATGACGTCACTCGACACACATACACACAGACAACTTATTTTTATATATATAGATTTGTTTGGGAGAGGGTATCGTGGCCTTTGGTTTCCAAATAGGCAAAAAAAAATATCAGTCGAAGCTTTCAGGTAATGTTGCGGGGAGCGTTGAACCAGATCAAAATAACACAGAGATCACGAAAAAAAGAAAATAATTTTTGTTCAACTTTCTGTGTCATCCTTTATAGCCGGGCTAGAAACAAACAAGACATTGACGGCATTTGCCTCTTTAATTAAAGGTAATTACCTAATTAAAGGTAACAACAAGGGTCTCTTTCTCTTTTTCCTACAACAACAAAAAAGTCCCAGAACAACAATAAGAACAACAATAAGAACAACAAAATACCAATTAATTGGTAAAATATACTGCTTAGAACCATTTCCATCGTTTTTGTCTCCATCATTATCGGACTGCATCACTGTATTTCCATCCATCTTATCCTCTACTTTTTTCGTTGTTTTCTCATTTTCCTGACTTGTACCTGCAGCTGTAGGGTGAATTGTGCCTGCAGCTTTTGCAAACCGAAAATCTTGTGTATTTTCATTGTTTTCGGAAGCGGGAATCTCGTCATAGAAGTCATTTGCAGTTCCAGGGTGACTTGTACTTGCAGTTGTAGGGTGAATTGTACCTGCAGTTGTCGTACCTGCAGTTGTAGAGTGAATTGTGCCTCCAGTTGTCGTACTTGCAGTTGTAGAGTGAATTGTACCTGCAGTTGTCGTACCTGCAGTTGAAGGGTGAATTGCACCTGCAGTTGTAGGGTGAATTGTACCTGCAGTTGCCGTAGCTGTTTCGTCTCCATCATGATCGGACTGCTTAATCTTATTTTCATCCTCTATTTCTTCAATATTATTTGATATAAATTTATACATATCTTCCTCATCATAATCGTATGAGTTGTCTTCGTCTTGTTTTTCGTCTGGTGACTTGTGGCTTGTACCTTCAGTTGTAGGGTGAATTGTACCTGCAGTTGTCGTACCTGCATTTTTAGGGTAAATTGTACCTCCAGTTGTCGTACCTGCAGTTGTAGAGTGAATTGTACCTGCAGTTGTACCTGCAGTTGTAGGGTGACTTGTACCTGCAGTTGTCGCACCTGCAGTTGTAGGGTGAATTGTACCTCCAGTTGTCGTACTTGCAGTTGTAGAGTGAATTGTACCTGCAGTTGTCGTACCTGCAGTTGTAGGGTGACTTTTACCTCCAGTTGTCGTACCTGCACTTTTAGAGTGAATTGTACCTGCAGTTGTCGTACCTGCAGTTTTAGGGTGAATTGTACCTCCAGTTGTCGTACCTCCAGTTGTAGGGTGAATTGTACCTCCAGTTGTCGAACTTGCAGTTGTAGAGTGAATTGTACCTGCAGTTGTCGTACCTGCAGTTGAAGGGTGAATTGTACCTGCAGTTGTAGGGTGACTTTTACCTGCAGTTGTCGTACCTGCAGTTTTAGGGTGAATTGTACCTCCAGTTGTCGTACTTGCAGTTGTAGAGTGAATTGTACCTGCAGTTGTCGTACCTGCAGTTGAAGGGTGAATTGTACCTGCAGTTGTAGGGTGAATTTTACCTGTAGTTGTCGTATCTGCAGTTGTAGGGTGACTTGTACCTGCAGTTTTCATACCTGCAGTTGTAGGGTGAATTGTTTTCTCATTTTCGTGGCTTGCACCTGCAGTTGTAGGGTGAATTGTACCTCCAGTTGTCGTACTTGCAGTTGTAGAGTGAATTGTACCTGCAGTTGTCGTACCTGCAGTTGTAGGGTGACTTTTACCTCCAGTTGTCGTACCTGCACTTTTAGAGTGAATTGTACCTGCAGTTGTCGTACCTGCAGTTTTAGGGTGAATTGTACCTCCAGTTGTCGTACCTCCAGTTGTAGGGTGAATTGTACCTCCAGTTGTCGTACTTGCAGTTGTTGCACCTGCAGTTGTAGGGTGAATTGTACCTCCAGTTGTCGTACTTGCAGTTGTAGAGTGAATTGTACCTGCAGTTGTCGTACCTGCAGTTGTAGGGTGACTTTTACCTCCAGTTGTCGTACCTGCACTTTTAGAGTGAATTGTACCTGCAGTTGTCGTACCTGCAGTTTTAGGGTGAATTGTACCTCCAGTTGTCGTACCTCCAGTTGTAGGGTGAATTGTACCTCCAGTTGTCGTACTTGCAGTTGTAGAGTGAATTGTACCTGCAGTTGTCGTACCTGCAGTTGAAGGGTGAATTGTACCTGCAGTTGTAGGGTGACTTTTACCTGCAGTTGTCGTACCTGCAGTTTTAGGGTGAATTGTACCTCCAGTTGTCGTACTTGCAGTTGTAGAGTGAATTGTACCTGCAGTTGTCGTACCTGCAGTTGAAGGGTGAATTGTACCTGCAGTTGTAGGGTGAATTTTACCTGTAGTTGTCGTATCTGCAGTTGTAGGGTGACTTGTACCTGCAGTTTTCATACCTGCAGTTGTAGGGTGAATTGTTTTCTCATTTTCGTGGCTTGTACCTTCAGTTGTAGGGTATATTGTACCTGCAGTTGTCGTACCTTCAGTTTTAGGGTGAATTGTACCTCCAGTTGTCGTACCTGCACTTGTAGAGTGAATTGTACCTTCAGTTGTCGTACCTGCAGTTGTAGGGTGAATTGTACCTGCAGTTGCCGTACCTGGAGTTGTTCCATCAGTTGCTCTTGCAGTTGTTTGAATAGTTATGGTCGTAATAGGTTTCATTTCAGAACATCTGAAAAACATTATACAAAAGAATATGATGATTTTAGCACAATTCATTTTAAGCTTAAATTTTTGTGATAGCAGTATAAAATGCGTAAAGCCACGTAACGAGTCAATTAAAGCAAAAGGGAAACCAAACTAATTTTAAGATTTTCAGGTATTTTTCTTGTTTGAATTAAATAATTAAGATTACTAATCGGACTCCATAAATATTTTTGTAGTTTGTAGTTAAATAAAATTATATTATTTCAAATTTTCAGGAATTATTGTAGTTTCAGTAGTAGTTTCAGTTATTCTAGTTTCACCAAAAGCAGGGGGAGAAAGAAGCATTCATCTTGATTGGGGTGAATGTTGTAGTCTTCCTATCGTGGTTTCTTTGAAGATGCTAGGTTTGCCGTCGATTGACTTCCCCCCTTTTTTGACGTTCAAATTATTTCTTATTAGCAATCAACGTGAATCATTTTGACATACCTCGAAGAAAGCAGTTAATGTTGTAGCCGGTGGGCAAAGAGCCCTGAGCTCTTTGTTGCACGTTGGCATCCGAAAAATAAACACGTTGACCATTCTGTAGATTTACCGCTAAGTGAACAACAGCTGGAACTCGTTCATGTATCGGAAATGAAAGAATTCGCCACATAGCTTTATTATTGCTTATATATTTTCCAGTCTGATACTGTACGACTTCATCGATATCTGTTTGTGCATCTTCTTCTATCCATGTATGGTGATTTTTCATTCTGTGCACCGCAAGTTCCATGTATCATATTTTTTACCAGAATTTCATGTAAGCCCCTATCGACGTCGACATCAGGTATTTCAGCGGAAATCATATCGTCAATTTCATTAGAAGCAATTTTATTATACAGCCATATTAATATATCTGCGTGTGGCAATTCTCGCTTTTGCCATTCCACTGAGTACAAACAGCATCGCACTGACCCAAATACTTTAAGTTTTACTATAAAATTTATCAGTGATTTCAACTTTTGCCGGGAGACTTGGGCCATAATGTCATGTCTATGAACCGGCGATTGTCCAGGAAGTAAAAGCTGCTGTATCTTGTCCTAAGATGGATTACATGTAAATGTAATAAATAAATATGAACGACCATAGAGACGATCATACGCAATAGCATTTTGAGCATACCCATGCATATTACTGTTATTTACAACTGCATCTCGCAAATGAGTATATTGTTCAGATCAGAGCTTGGTCTGATTCAGACGAATGAAAAACAAAACGTTCCGATTCAATCTCTGCATACATATCAACGATGTATTGGTGAAACAATTGACGGTATTTTAAAATATAATACATCCTGACGAATAATTAGTCTGTAGGCATAATAGTTCATTGGGCTGCATTTCATAGTCATTTCTTTGTTAGTGGCTGGATTTTTCAATTTAATATTAAAGTGATAGCCATCGGCTCCATCCTAAAAAGTGATAGGATATTGTAGGGCATCGTAGCATCGATGAGTTTCAGCAATTGTTGTCAACTGACCATTTCGCCTGTGAAGAATAATGTCTCAAGGTAAAAACTCCTGGCGCAAACCGACCATAAAGATTGCCACTTCGTTGATTGTCGGAGCATTATAGTTAGACGTACGTGTTCGCCAGTAGGCGTTTTGTCAGCGAATATAACATTTTTATGCGTATCAGTAGGCATCAAATCGATTGCTGTTTTGAAATTATTAAATTATTATTTTTATGGAAAAGATGTTGCAACTGGGAAACGATAGACCTTCTAACATCGGCAGAAACGCAACGTGGATTGAATTCAGCATTGCTATCACTATTGAAGTACAGTTGCAAAAATTTGTTATCACTTGAGAATTGTAGAAAGGAGCCTGTTCTATCATAAATTTGCCCTTTTACTTTGAAAGTAGGCATAAAATGACCTTGATCTTCGATTTGAGCCCTAAACAACGTCATTTGGAAACATGAGTTATATTTCCTGATGTTTGATAAAAACGCTTCGATTCAGACGCATTTCCAGTAAGCAAAGTATTGGCATCAAGTCTGGTTTCGCGTTGCTCTCGTGGTTCCTCGACACGCCTTCGTTTTTTACTATCTCTATCAGCCGCAAGCCTGGTTTCGCGTTGCTCTGGTAGTTCCTCTTCACGCCTTCTTGTTTTACTATCTATGTCAGCTGCAAGTATGTCTTTGCGTCGCTCTGGTGATTCCTCGACACACCTTCGTTGACGTATGCTCTGGTGTTTCATTCTGGTGTTTCTTTTTTTGTGACTTTGTAGGATTAATGATACTTTCTCTTTTTTGTGACATTGTAGGATTAATGATACTTTCTCTCTGAGCCGCAAGTATTAATATTGAATCCAGTCCAATTTCTAACAACAATTTCTACTAAGCTTCAAACTGTTGGTTTTCTTTTTAAGGTTTTGAATTGCTTGTATCAGATTAACAACGCTTTTTGACTACTAAGGTGCCTGCGTCGGCCCTGCAGTGGATTGCTGCAGCGTGATTCGATCTCTTGGTCCCATATTACCAAGCTAAGGTCAAACCGACTGCACCACCACAGGACATTTGAATTGCTTTAATCCATTGTCAAATATATTCAAATACTTTTACGATTACCAGTTTTTTAACTCTTTAAACAATTTAATATAATTTAATAAGAGTGAGAAGTTTGGAAGGATATTGTGTCTCAGAGGGGAGTTGGGGGAGGCTTAATTCAAAAAATTAGAAAAAATGAGGTATTTTGAACTTACGAAAGAGTGATCGTATCTTAATGAAATTTCATATTTAGAAGGACCTCGAAACTCGGATCTCTTATTTTAAATCCCGACCAGATCCAGTGTCATTAAGGGGGGGATCTTGGAAAACGCTTAAAGTGGAGAGATCAGGATGAAACTTGGTGGAAAGAATAAGCACAAGTCCAAGTTAGGTGACTGAAACAACTGGATCGGATTCGCTCTCTTTGGTGGAGTTGGGAGGGGGGGGGGGAGTAATTTGGAAAAAATAGAAAAAATGAGGTATTTGTAACTTACGAACGGGTAATCTGATCTTAATGAAATTTGTTATCTAGATGGATCTTGTGCTTTAGAACTCTCATTTTAAATCCCGACCAGATCCGGTGACTTTGAAGGGAGTTGGAGGGGGGGGAACCGAAATTCTTGGAAAACATGAAAATCGAGGTATCTTACGAATGGGTGATTAGATCTTAATGAATTTTGATATTTAGAAAGACCTCGTGACTCAGAGCTCTTATTTTGAATCCCGACCGGCATTAAGCTTCTGATTTTCCTTTTAGAGCAATGTATTGATTCTTAGAATTTTGCTAGAGCTCATACCGTATGAGCTCGTGGCTCTTGGCCCTTCAGACCTCGTCACAAGTGCCATATGAGCTCTTAGCTTTTGTTCTGTTTTTTTTTTCGTTTTTTTTTCTGTTTTCCTTTTTTTAGAAGATATGTCATTCATATTTCTTTTTTTAGTTTTTCTGTTTTTTTCTGATCTGTTTTATTTTATTTTTTCCTTTTTCTTTTTAGTTTTTTAATTTTTTTTTAATTTTTTTTTTTAGTTTTTTAAAGTTTTCTTTAGTTTCTTTTAGTTTTATTTTTCTGTTATTTTTTTTTTTTTATTATTTTTCTTTTTATTTAGCTTTTTATAATATTGTATTCTCTTTTTACGTCATATTTGGCTACAACCTACGATTATGGCGTCATTCATCGATTTTGTGAAATGATTGATTTTAAATCTATATTTTTATTTCTGTTACAAAGGACACTATAAGTGGCAATTTTCTTTAAAATCAGCCATTTTAAACCTCTACGATGTTTGAGTGACTAGCTGTATTGAAAGAAAATAAAAGGAAAAAAGTTCCTGTCGATGCAATTTATCATCATATTGAGCGACGTTCTTTTTTCAAGTCAGTGGATTTTCCTTGTTTTTCAAGCCAAGGGCCAGTAAGTTTTCTTTATAGGGGGGGTTTCCACTAACAAACGAACGGATAAGAAATGCAGCGCAATGAATTATTATTCCTATAGACTAATGATTCACCACAATGAAGATAATTATATTTTAAAATGCCGTCAATTGTTTCACCAATACATCGTTGATATGTTTGCAAAGATTGAATCTGAACGTTTGCTATTTATCCGTCTGAATCAGACCAAGCTCCGCTCTGAACAATACATTCATTTGCGAGATGCAGTTGTAAATGACGGTAATACCACTCAAATTGATGTGTATTTGTATCTTCAGACGTGGGTCACTTTTTAATGCAATGTTTTGACCACTTATCCCTGGTGTTGTATCATCAGTTGCATTTACATAACTATATGAGCATGTCTCTTATAATGGTAAAAGTTCTTTGTTAAAATGTTTATTTCATTTTAAATTGGTGGGGGCGCTTCGAGCCCCCCCCCCCCCCAAGCCCCCCCGCGCGCGTAAGTCGTTACGCGCCATTGTAGCTGTGTCCCAGTGTCCCACCTGTGAATAGAGAGATATATATATATATATATATATATATATATATATATATATATATATATATATATATATATATATATATATATATATATATATATATATATATATATATATATATATATATATATATATATACTAGCTGTTGGGGTGGCGCTTCGCGCCACCCCAACACCTAGTTGGTGGGGCGCTTCGCGCCCCCCCCCAGGCCCCCACCGGGCGCGTAAGTCGTTACGCGCCATATTAGTTACGTGCCATTGTAGTTGTGTCCCTGTGTCCCACCTGTGAATATAGATAGATTTATATATGTGTTTCAAACTACGTAAAAATTGCGAATATACAACATTCGTGGCTTTCCCATTGTCTGTCCATATACAAAGCCGTATGTACTAATAATGACGTCATATGCAAACGCTCTTTTTACAAACAAACAAACATGCATACACACAACTCGTTTTTATATAGATAGATAGATACAATACAAATTAACTGCGTAAAACTTGCGAATATACAACATTCTTCGCTGTCCAATTGTCGTTTCATATAAATAAATTGTCAGATTTACCGACCCTCGAACATGCAACGTACAATTGTCAATGGGAAAAACAATCAGTATTGAGATCTATACCACATTTTTCTAATGATTGACCTTGGGCTTTGTTAATGGTGATTGCAAATGCTAATCGAATTGGGAATTGCAATCTTTTAAATTGAAAAGGCAGATCCGTTGGAATCATGGGAATGCGAGGAATAAGAACAGCCTCACCCTCAAAAGGCCCTGTCAAGATTGTGGCCTCTATTAGGTTTTCCATTGTTTTTTTTACGGCAAGTCGCGTGCCATTGCAAAGCTTTGGTGGGTTGATATTTCTTAAAAGTATTATTGGTACGCCTATTTTTAGTTATAGCACGTGTGGTGGAAACCCTGAAAGATCCACGGAATTTAAAAATTCAGATGGATAATTAACCGCTTCATTTGGTTCCAAAACTGTGTCGACTGACTTGTAAAGGACTGCCTGGTCTCGAATCTTGGTCACAACAATATTGTTGATTTCGTGGACGTCTATATTTTTGGGTGCGAGAATCGCTCTTTCACTTAGCCATTTATTATTTTTATAATTTTTTAGAATATTCGGAAATACTTTTTCAATCAATTCATTTTTGGACGTCACTAAATTACAGAAATCAGCAGGTAGTTGTATACGTCCTGAAATTGAGTCTACTGGGAGCTTTCCGTTTCCCATTGCCAGCAATTGATCTGAAAATGTTTGACCAGAGTCATCGTTTTGCAATCGGACACGCATATTTGTAGTTAATTTTAATGTTTTTACGTGTGCCCATAAATTAGAATTTTTCAGGCAAGCATTCATTTCGTCTGCAGGAGTTGATCTAGGTATTATAGGTAATGTTTGCCTGAAATCTCCCGCAAGCAATATTAATGTGCTGCCAAAGGGTTTCGACTTCCCTCGCAAATCTTTCAAGCATTGATCCAGAGCCTCCAGCGATTTTTTGTGTGCCATTGTGCACTCATCCCAAATAATAAGTTTGCATTGCTGCAATACTTTACCCATCCCAGATGATTTGGAAATATTGCACGTGGGAGTTTCTGTAGAATGCAAATTCAGAGGCAATTTCAAAGCGGAACGAGCAGTTCTTCCACCAGGCAGCAATGTTGCGGCTATTCCGGACGACGCAATTGCCAACGCTATATCATTTTTTGATCGAATTGATGCCAGAATCAGTTTTAACGTTTTACCAGTACCTCCTGGCGCATCCAAAAAGAAAATTTCACCAACGTTGTTATCGACACAATGCATTATCGTATCATAAATGTCTTTTTGTTCTGACGTTAACTTGGAAATGTTATTTTGTACATACGACAATAGATCACTTGTACTGTAACTTTGTTCACGATCCAATTCTACACATGCCGAAACAGCAGCGATACGGTTAGGTGAAGGCATTCCCAAATCCTGAAGAGGTTTGTTTGCCATACGTACGCACAAATCTTCTATAACAACTAAAGTGTAGGTATAAATTTCTGATGTAAAATCAAACGTCATATCTGACGTCTCTAACTGTTTTCGATGGAGTATGTCTTCGGACATTTTTGACTTATATTTTTCCCATAACTCTGTAGGAGCTGATGGAGAGCAAGTTGTTAAAAAAATGCCAAACAATGCACGAATTTGACTTGGGGTTGACGTTTCGCACGCGTCATTGATGCAGTTATCCCAGTGTTGGTCATTCTCCAATAAATTCAGAGCTTGGCATGCGCTACGGTAAGTGTCATGTATAGTACCATTTACAGTCCTCAAATACTCAAAGGATGTCGGACCGGGCACATTCACCAATATATATATATATATATATATATATATATATATATATATATATATATATATACTAGCTGTTGGGGTGGCGCTTCGCGCCACCCCAACACCTAGTTGGTGGGGGCGCTTCGCCCCCCCCCAAGCCCCCCGGCGCGCGTAAGTCGTTACGCGCCATAATAGTTACGCGCCATTGTAGTTGTGTCCCTATGCCCCACCTGTGAATATAGATATATATATATATATATGGTTTTAACTACGTAAAACTTGCGAATATACAACATTCTTTGCTGTCCCATTGTCTTTGCATATAAATAGATTGTCAGGTTATCCCCCTGTTTCCCCCGGTGTCCCCGTTGTAGTTGTGTCCCTGTGTCCCGGTCGTCATTTATATTCCCTGTGTCCCGGGTCCCGGTCATCATTTGTATCCCGGTGTCCCGGTCTGTATATACATTCGTTTTTTAGTTTTGTTTTTCTCCTTTATTTTTTTCCTTTTTTTTTCTTTTTTAGCTTATTTAGATTTTTAGATTTTTTAGTTTTTTTTATTAGTTTTTAGTTTTTATTTCTTTTTAGTTTTTTTGTCCCGGTCGTCATTTATATCCCCCTGTTTCCCCCGGTGTCCCCGTTGTAGTTGTGTCCCTGTGTCCCGGTCGTTATTTATATTCCCTGTGTCCCGGTCGTCATTTGTATCCCGGTGTACCGGTCTGTATATACATTCGTTTTTTAGTTTTGTTTTTCTCCTTTATTTTTTTCCTTTTTTTTTCTTTTTTAGTTTATTTAGATTTTTAGATTTTTTAGTTTTTTTATTAGTTTTTAGTTTTTTTTTCTTTTTAGTTTTTTTGTAGTTTTTACCTTCTTTTTAGTTTTGTTAATTTTTTTTTTTTACTTGTGTCCTGGTCGTCATTTATACTCCCTGTGTCCCGGTGCTTTGTTGATTGCTAATCGAACATTCCTTTTGTCCTGGTCGCTTTCTCTTTGAGTGTCGTCATTTATTTTTTTCTTTTTTAGTTCTTTTAGTTTTTACCTTTTTTAGTTTTTTTTTAGTTTTTAGTTTTTTTAGTTTTTTACCTTTTTTTAGTTTTTTTAGTTTTTTAGCTTTTTTTTTTTTTTTATTAGTTTTTAGTTTTTTTGTAGTTTTTGCCTTTTTTTTAGTTTTTTGTCCTGGTCGCTTTCTCTTTGAGTGTCGTCATTTATTAGTTTTTTTCCTTTTTTTTTAGTTTTTTATTGGTTTTTACCTTTATTTTAGCTTATTTTTCAGTTTTTTCCTTTTTTTTAGTTTTTTTTTATTTTTTATTTTTTTTAGTTTTTTACCTTTTTTTAGTTTTTTTAGTTTTTTTAGTTTTTTAGCTTTTTTACTTTTTTTATTAGTTTTTAGTTTTTTTTGTAGTTTTTGCCTTTTTTTAGTTTTTTCAGTTTTTTTTTTAGTTTTTTATTGGTTTTTACCTTTATAGTTTTTTTAGTTTTTTAGCTTTTTTATTTTTTTTATTAGTTTTTAGTTTTTTTGTAGTTTTTGCCTTTTTTAGTTTTTTCAGTTTTGACGTCACCTGATCCAGTTTTTTCAGGTGACGTCACCTGACACATCCATCCATCCATCCACAGACAACTTATTTTTATATATATAGATAGATATATATATATATATATATATATATATATATATATATATATATATCCTCCTTTATTTTTCAGTTTTTTTCCTTTTTTTAGTTTTTTTTGTTTTTCAGTTTTTAGTTTTTTTTTATGTTGCATGTTCAAGAGTCAGTAAACCTGACAATCTATTTATATGTCCCCCAACGGTAGTTTTTATATATATAGATAGATTCGGTCGTTATTTGTGTCCCGGTGTCCCTGTCTGTAATATCTCTTTGAGTGTCCGGTCGTCATTTATATTCCCTGTTTCCTGGTGTCCTGGTCGTCATTTGTGTCCCGGTGTTCCGGTCTGTAATTTCATCAGTTGACAAATATGACGTCGTCGTAACAAACATGACGACAACTAACTTCATGACGACATACAGCTCAATCCTAATGACGTCAGTCGACACGGTCGTCATTTATATTCCCTGTTTCCTGGTGTCCTGGTCGTCATTTGTGTCCCGGTGTTCCGGTCTGTAATTTCATCAGTTGACAAACATGACGTCGTCATAACAAATATGACGACAACTAACTTCATGACGACATACAGCTCAATCCTAATGACTTCAGTCGACAGACAGACAAACAACTTATTTTTATATAGATATATATATATATATATATATATATATATATATATATATATATATATATATATATATATATATATATATACACGCTTCGCGCCACCCCAACACCTAGTTGGTGGGGCGCTTCGCGCCCCCCCAAGCCCCCCCGCGCGCGTAAGTCGTTACGCGCCATATTAGTTACGCGCCATTGTAGCTGTGTCCCTGTGTCCCACCTGTGAATAGAGATAGATATAAATATATATTTTTAACTACGTAAAACATGCGAATATACAACATTCTTCGCTGTCCCATTGTCTGTGCATATAAATAGCATTTATATTTATATGTCGGTGCATATACAAAGCCTTATGTACTAATAATGACGTCATATACAAACGCTCTTTTTACAAACAAACAAACATGCTAACACACAACTCGCTTCGCGCCACCCCAACACCTAGCTGGTGGGGCGCTTCGCGCCCCCCCAAGCCCCCCCTCGCGCTTAAGTCGTTACGCGCCATATTAGTTACGCGCCATTGTAGCTGTGTCCCACCTGTGAATAGAGATAGATATAAATATATATTTTTAACTACGTAAAACATGCGAATATACAACATTCTTCGCTGTCCCATTGTCTGTGCATATAAATAGCATTATATTCCATGTTTCCCGGTCGTCATTTGTGTCTTGGTGTCCCAGTTTGTATTTTCTCTTTGAGTGTCCCGGTCGTCATTTATATTCCCTGTGTCCCAGTGTCCCGGTCGTCATTTGTGTCCCGGTCTGTAATTTCTATTCAAACAATCCCTTTGTCTCAGTCTTCAATTATATATCCCGCCTGTGCCCCCGGCGTCCCCGTTGTAGTTGTTTCCCTGCGTCCCGGTCGTCATTTATATTCCTTGTCGTGATTTGTGTCCGGGTGTCCCAGTCTGTAATTTTTTTGAGGTTCCTGGTCGTCATTTATATTCCCTCTGTGTTGGTCGTCATTTGTGTCCCGGTCTGTAATTTATCTTTGAGTTTTTTTTCTTTTTATTTTTTTTAGTTTTTTACATTTTTTCAGTTTTTTTTCTTCTTTATTTTTCAGCGTCACTCTGAAGTACATATCGCCGAACCTTTGTTTTTTAACTTAAATCTGGTAGGCATTGATGACCTTATCCAAGTCAAAATCCCAAACCCAATCATCATCGCTATCATTTTCAGTTTTGATATATTTTGACTCTCGCTTTCCAGGTGGATTTTCATCTAACTGCGCGGTTTTGCGTTCTTTAGCCCCAAGCCTGTTTTCTTGCTGTTATTTTGATTCCTCGGCACGCTTTCTTTTCTTACTTTCTCTATCAGCTGCAAGCCTGTTTTCTTCCTGTTCTTTTGATTCCTCGGCACGCTTTCTTTTCTTACTTTCTCTATCAGCAGCAAGTTTTTTGGCATAGACTCTTTGAGCAGCTTCCTCGGCTGTTGCCATTGTAGGTTCTTCAGTCATTTTACAATTAAACATTTTTCCGTGAACGCATGTCTTAAATACCATTAATGACGTCACTGTCATAGCAAAAATGACGACAACTAACTTCATGACGTCAGTCGACACAGAAACATGACGTCACCTGACAGACAGACAGACACACAGACAGACAACTTATTTTTATATATATAGATATATATATATATATATATATATATATATATATATATATATATATATATATATATATATATATATATATATATATATATATATATGTTTTTAACTACATAAAACTTGCGAATATACAACATTCTTCGCTGTATAAATAGATTGTCAGGTTTACTGACTCTTGAACATGCAACATATAATTGTCCATGGGAAAAACAATCCGTATTCACATCTATACCTCATTATTCTAATGAAGTGTCCCTGTGTCCCGGTCGTCATTTATATTCCCTGTGTCCCGGTCGTCATTTGTGTCCCGGTGCCCCAGTTTGTAATTTCTCTTTGAGTGTCCCGGTCGTTATTATATTCCCTGTGTCCCGGTCGTCATTTGTGTCCCGTTGTCCCGGTCTGTAATTTCTCTTCGAACAATCCCTGTGTCCCGGTCGTCATTTACATATCTTCCCTGTGCCCCGCGTCCCCATTGTAGTTGTGTCTCTGTGTCCCGGTCGTCATTTATATTCCCTGTGTCCCGGTCGTGATTTGTGTCCCGGTGTCCCAGTGTGTAATTTCTCTTTGAGGTTCCCGGTCGTCATTTATATTCCCTGTGTCCCGGTTGTCATTTGTGTCCCGGTGTCCCGGTTTGTAATTTCATCAGTTGACAAACATGACGTCAGTCGACAAACGACATCATGACGCATACAGCTCAGTCCTTATAATGACGTCAGTCGACAAACATGCCGTCAGTCGACACACAAACATGACGTCACTCGACAGACATAACCCACAGACAACTTATTTTTATATATATAGATAGATAGATAATTTATTTTTCAATTAGAAAAGTACGTAGATGTGACGACAAATTCCGGATGTTAATGTATCAAAAGACAATAGGAGTTGCAGTTTCCTTTAAAATGAACCATTCAACATCTTGCTACACTCTTGCCAGTTTCCAACTATGTTGGGAGAAGAACAATTACTTTAAGAACAATTACAAAAAAGAAAAGAACAACTAAAAAGAAACAACAACAACAAAAAATTTCCGTGGACCATATACTGATATTTATTCCTTAAAAGATTTGATAATTTTTTGTTTATAAAAATAGAAAGAAGTAAAAATCGTGTTCTGGTCCTTATGCATGTGGGTCATCAGCCCTACTTATGTTGATTTTTACTCGTTTTGAGTTTGACTTGGCTGTTTATTGTAATCTCTATTCGTTTTGAGTTTCGTTTATTTATTGATAGTGATTTGTGGTAGTTGTACGCTTTGAAGATTATTTGACTTTAAATTTGCTTATTCTTGGCCCAGTGCGGCTCTTTTTGTTTCTTTGAAAAACTTGTTTTTTAATTAATTTCTCTTCCCTTTTTATTGACATAGTCTTTTTCATTGAAAGAATAGTATTTTGTATCTTTTCAATTTTTTCTATAAGAACCCATATTATGGGTTGCTATTTATATGTTGGACAACCTTTTCAACAATTTTTAATCTTGAAACAAACAATATTTTTGATTTAATTTTATAGCGTCTGAAGTTGACCTGTAAAATAAAACTTAATATAACTTCCAAAATATTCTATATATGCTCTTTGACAACATGGATCCACTTCCACTCTTATAACTTACTAGCTGTTGGGGTGACGCTTCGTGCCGCCCCAACACCTAGTTGGTGGGGCGCTTCGCGCCCCCCAAGCCCCCCCTGCGCGTAAGTCGTTACGCGCCATATTAGTTACGCGCCATTGTAGTTGTGTCCCTATGTCCCACCTGTGAATAGATATATATATATTTATATATATATATATATATATATATATATATATATATATATATATATATATATATATATATATATATATATATATATATATATATATATATATATATATATATATATATATATATGTATATATATATATATATATATATGTATATATATATATATATATATATATATATATATATATATATATATATATATATATATATATATATATATATATATACTAGCTGTTGGGATGGCGCTTCGCGCCACCCCAACACCTAGTTGGTGGGGCGCTTCGCGCCCCCTCCAAGCCCCCCTGCGCTCGTAAGTCGTTACGCGCCATATTAGTTACGCGCCATTGTAGTTGTGTCCCTGTGTCCCACCTGTGAATATAGATAGATTTATATATTTGTTTCAAACTACGTAAAACTTGCGAATATACAACATTCTTGGCTTTCCCACTACTGGGAGCTTTCCGTTTCCAATTGCCAGCAATTGATCTGAAAATGTTTGACCAGAGTCATCGTTACACAGACAGACAATATATAGAAAATATATATATAATATATAATATATATATATTTTCTTTTTAGTTTTTTGTAGTTTTTACCTTTTTTAGTTTTTTTCTTCTTTTGTATTAATGCTAAAGCCAAGGTTCAAACCTGGAGCCTCTCGGACCTAGAACCTGAAACATAACGCTTTACCAACTCAGCTACTTCGGCTTGAATACATTCGTTTTGAGCAGCTTCCTCAGGTGTTGCCATTGTAGGTTCTTCAGTCATTTTACAATTAGAAATTTCTCTGTCAACGGTCTTCTTATAATTAAAAATTTGTGTTTGAACGATATTCTTAAATACCTGTGTCCTGGTCGTCATTTATATTCCCTGTGTCCCGGTCGTCATTTGTGTCCCGGTATCCCAGTCTGTAATTTCTCTTTGAGTGTCCCGGTCTGTAATTTCTCTTTGAGTGTTTTTTCTTTTTAGTATTTTTTAGTTTTTTACATTTTTTCTTTTTTCAGTTTTCTTTTTCTTTTTTATTTTTCAGCGTGTCCTGGTCGTCATTTATATTCCCTGTGTCCCGCTCGTCATGTTTTTTACATTTTTTCTTTTTTCAGTTTTCCTTTTCTTTTTTATTTTTCAGCTTCACTATGAAATACATAACGCCGAACCTTTGTTTTTTTAACTAAAATCCGGTAGGCATTGATGACCTTATCCAAGTCAAAATCTCAAACCCAATCATCATCGCTATCGTTTTCAGTTTTGATATGTTTTGACTCTCGCTGTCCAGGTGGATCTTCATCTAACGTTGCGGTCTTGCGTTCTTTAGCCTCAAGCCTGTTTCCTTGCTGTTCTTTTGATTCTCGGCACGCTTTCTTTTCTAACTTTCTCTATCAGCAGCAAGTTTTTTGGCATAGACTCTTTGAGCATCTTCATCGGCTTTTGCCATGGTAAGTTCATCAGTCATTGTAAACTTAAACATTAATAGATTTCTACGTGAACATATGTCTTAAATATCTTGAATGACGTCACCGTCAAAGCAAAAATGACGACAACTAATTTCATGACGTCAGCCGACACAGAAACATGACGTCACCTGATCCACAGACAGACAGACAACTTATTTCTATATATATATATATATATATATATATATATATATATATATATATATATATATATATATATATATATATATATATATATATATATATATATATATATATATATATATATATATATATATATATATATATATATATATATATATATATATATATATATATATATATATATATATATATATATATATATATATATATATATATATATATATATATATATATATATATATAT
>NW_027063389.1:0-36607 GCF_032884065.1 Artemia franciscana | reverse complement strand
CTACGTATGTTGAAAAAATGAAGACATTAGACTATTTTATGACTGCAAATGGTAATAGCAATGTGCAATCAACATACGTAGCTATTACCCTCGAAAACTAAAACTTTTGAAATAGGAAAATAGCCTTTAATCAACTTCTTTACCATTTGCAATCATAAAATAGTCTAATATCTTCATTTTTTCAACATACGTAGCTACTACCCTCGAAAAATAGTCTATTTGAAGGCTATAGTCTGTGGAAAAAATGAAGATATTAGACAATTGTATGACTGCACATGGTAAAGAATGTGATTTAAGGCTCTTTTCCTATTTCAAAAGTTTTAGTTTTCGAGGGTAATAGCTACGTATGTTGAAAAAATGAAGATATTAGACTATTTTATGATTGCAAATGGTAAAGAATGTGATTAAAGGCTCTTTTCCTATGTCAAAAGTTTTAGTTTTCGAGGGTAATAGCTAAGTATGTTGAAAAAGAGAAGATATTAGACTATTTTATGATTGCTCATGGTTAAATATGTGATTAAAGGCTCTTTTCCTATGTCAAAAGTTTTAGTTTTTGAGGGTAATAGCTTTGTCTGTGGAAAAAATGAAGATATTAGACTATTTTATTATTGCACATGGTAAGAAATGTGATTAAAGGCTCTTTTCCTATGTCAAAAGTATTAGTTTTCGAGGGTAATAGCTACATATGTTGAAAAAATGAAGATATTAGACTATTTTATGATTGCAAATGGTAAAGAATGTGATTAAAGGCTCTTTTCCTATGTCAAAAGTTTTAGTTTTCGAGGGTAATAGCTAAGTATGTTGAAAAAATGAAGATATTAGACTATTTTATGATTGCACATGGTAAAGAATGTGATTAAAGGTTCTTTTCCTATTTCAAAAGTTTTAGTTTTCGAGGGTAATAGCTAAGTATGTTGAAAAAATGAAGATATTAGACTATTTTATGATTGCAAATGGTAAAGAATGTGATTAAAGGCTCTTTTCCTATTTCAAAAGTTTTACTTCTCGAGGGTAATAGCTAAGTATGTTGAAAAAATGAAGATATTAGACTATTTTATGACTGCAAATGGTAAAGAATGTGATTAAAGGCTCTTTTCCTATTTCAAAAGTTTTAGTTTTCGAGGGTAATAGCTACGTATGTTGGAAAAATGAAGATATTAGACTATTTTATGATTGCACATGGTAAAGAATGTGCTTAAAAGCTCTTTTCCTATGTCAAAAGTTTTAGTTTTCGAGGGTAATAGCTATGTCTGTGGAAAAAATGAAGATATTAGACTAATTTATGATTGCAAATGGTAAAGAATGTGATTAAAGGCTCTTTTCCTATTTCAAAAGTTTTAGTTTTCGGGGATAAGAGCTTTGTCTGTGGAAAAAATGAAGATATTAGACAATTTTATGATTGCACATGGTAAAGAATGTGATTAAAGGCTCTTTTCCTATTTCAAAAGTTTTAGTTTTCGAGGGTAATAGCTACGTATGTTGAAAAAATGAAGATATTAGACTATTTTATGATTGCAAATGGTAAAGAATGTGATTAAAGGCTCTTTTCCTATGTCAAAAGTTTTAGTTTTAGAGGGTAATAGGTTTGTCTGTGGAAAAAATGAGTGCAAATGGTAAAGAATGTGATTAAAGGCTCTTTTCCTATGTCAAAAGTTTTAGTTTTCGAGGGTAATAGCTACATATGTTGAAAAAATGAAGATATTAGACTATTTTATGATTGCACATGGTAAAGAATGTGATTAAAGGCTCTTTTCCTATGTCAAAAGTTTTAGTTTTCGAGGGTAATAGCTACGTATGTTGAAAAAATGAAAATATTAGACTATTTTATGATTGCACATGGTAAAAAATGTGATTAAAGGCTCTTTTCCTATTTCAAAAGTTTTAATTTTCGAGGGTAATAGCTACGTATGTTGAAAACATGAAGATATTAGACTATTTTATAATTGCAAATGGTAAAGAATGTGATTAAAGGCTCTTTTCCTATTTCAAAAGTTTTAGTTTTCGAGGTTAATAGCTACGTATGTTGAAAACATGAAGATATTATTCTATTTTATAATTGCAAATGGTAAAGAATGTGATTAAAGGCTCTTTTCCTATTTCAAAAGTTTTAGTTTTCGAGGGTAATAGCTACGTATGTTGAAAAAATGAAGATATTAGACTATTTTATGATTGCAAATGGTAAAAAATGTGATTAAAGGCTCTTTTCCTATTTCAAAAGTTTTAGTTTTCGAGGGTAATAGCTACGTATGTTGAAAAAATGAAGATATTAGACTATTTTATCATTGCACATGGTAAGGAATGTGATTAAAGGCTCTTTTCCTATGTCAAAAGTATTAGTTTTCGAGGGTAATAGCTACATATGTTGAAAAAATGAAGATATTAGACTATTTTATGATTGCAAATGGTAAAGAATGTGATTAAAGGCTCTTTTCCTATGTCAAAAGTTTTAGTTTTCGAGGGTAATAGCTACGTATGTTGAAAAAATGAAGATATTAGACTATTTTATGATTGCACATGGTAAAGAATGTGATTAAAGGCTCTTTGCCTATTTCAAAAGTTTTAGTTTTCGAGGGTAATAGCTAAATATGTTGAAAAATGAAGATATTAGACTATTTTATGATTGCAAATGGTAAAGAATGTGATTAAAGGATCTTTTCCTATTTCAAAAGTTTTAGTTCTCGAGGGTAATAGCTACGTATGTTGAAAAAATGAAGATATTAGACTATTTTATGATTGCAAATGGTAAAGAATGTGAATAAAGGCTCTTTTCCTATTTCAAAAGCTTTAGTTTTCGAGAGTAATAGCTACGTATGTTGGAAAAATGAAGATATTAGACTATTTTATCATTGCACATGGTAAGGAATGTGATTAAAGGCTCTTTTCCTATGTCAAAAGTATTAGTTTTCGAGGGTAATAGCTACATATGTTGAAAAAATGAAGATATTAGACTATTTTATGATTGCAAATGGTAAAGAATGTGATTAAAGGCTCTTTTCCTATGTCAAAAGTTTTAGTTTTCGAGGGTAATAGCTAAGTATGTTGAAAAAATGAAGATATTATACTATTTTATGATTGCACATGGTAAAGAATGTGATTAAAGGCCGTTTCCTATTTCAAAAGTTTTAGTTTTCGAGGGTAATAGCTAAGTATGTTGAAAAAATGAAGATATTAGACTATTTTACGATTGCAAATGGTAAAGAATGTGATTAAAGGCTCTTTTCCTATTTCAAAAGTTTTAGTTTTCGAGGGTAATAGCTGCGTATGTTGGAAAAATGAAGATATTAGACTAATTTATGATTGCAAATGGTAAAGAATGTGATTAAAGGCTCTTTTCCTATTTCAAAAGTTTTAGTTTTCGGGGGTAAGAGCTTTGTCTTTGGAAAAAATGAAGATATTAGACAATTTTATGATTGCACATGGTAAAGAATGTGATTAAAGGCTCTTTTCCTATTTCAAAAGTTTTAGTTTTCGAGGGTAATAGCTACGTATGTTGAAAAAATGAAGATATTAGACTATTTTATGATTGCAAATGGTAAAGAATGTGATTAAAGGCTCTTTTCCTATGTCAAAAATTTCAGTTTTCGAGGGTAATAGCTACGTATGTTGAAAAAATGAAGATATTAGACTATTTTATGATTGCACATGGTAAAGAATGTGATTAAAGGCTCTTTTCCTATTTCAAAAGTTTTACTTTTCGAGGGTAATAGCTACGTATGTTGAAAAAATGAAAATATTAGACTATTTTATGATTGCAAATGGTAAGGAAGAATGTGATTAAAGGCTCTTTTCCTATGTCAAAAGTTTTAGTTTTCGAGGGTAATAGCTACGTATGTTGAAAAAATGAAGATATTAGACTATTTTATGATTGCAAATGGTAAAGAATGTGATTAAAGGCTCTTTTCCTATTTCAAAAGTTTTAGTTTTCGAGGGTAATAGCTTTGTCTGTGGAAAAAATGATTGCAAATGGTAAAGAATGTGATTAAAGGCTCTTTTCCTATGTCAAAAGTTTTAGTTTTCGAGGGTAATAGCTACATATGTTGAAAAAATGAAGATATTAGACTATTTTATGATTGCACATGGTAAAGAATGTGATTAAAGGCTCTTTTCCTATGTCAAAAGTTTTAGTTTTCGAGGGTAATAGCTACGTATGTTAAAAAAATAATATATTAGACTATTTTATGATTGCAAATGGTAAAGAATGTGATTAAAGGCTCTTTTCCTATGTCAAAAGTTTCAGTTTTCGAGGGCAATAGCTACGTATGTTGAAAAAATGAAGATATTAGACTATTTTATGATTGCACATGGTAAAGAATATGATTAAAGGCTCTTTTCCTATTCCAAAAGTTTTACTTTTCGAGGGTAATAGCTACGTATGTTGAAAAAATGAAGATATTAGACTATTTTATGATTGCAAATGGTAAAGAATGTGACTAAAGGCTCTTTTCCTATGTCAAAAGTTTTAGTTTTCGAGGGTAATAGCTACGTATGTTGAAATAATGAAGATATTAGACTATTTTATGATTGCAAATGGTAAAGAATGTGATTAAAGGCTCTTTTCCTATTTCAAAAGTTTTAGTTTTCGAGGGTAATAGCTATGTCTGTGGAAAAAATGAAGATATTAGAACCTATGTCAAAAGTTTTAGTTTTCGAGGGTAATAGTTACGTATGTTGAAAAAATGAAGATATTAGACTATTTTATGATTGCAAATGGTAAAGAATGTGATTAAAGGCTCTTTTCCTATTTCAAAAGTTTTACTTTTCGAGGGTAATAGCTACGTATGTTGAAAAAATGAAGATATTAGACTATTTTATGATTGCAAATGGTAAAGAATGTGATTAAAGGCTTTTTTCCTATGTCAAAAGTTTTAGTTTTCGAGGGTAATAGCTAAGTATGTTGAAAAAATGAAGATATTAGACTATTTTATGATTGCAAATGGTAAAGAATGTGATTAAAGGCTCTTTTCCTATTTCAAAAGTTTTACTTCTCGAGGGTAATAGCTAAGTATGTTGAAAAAATGAAGATATTAGACTATTTTATGACTGCAAATGGTAAAGAATGTGATTAAAGGCTCTTTTCCTATTTCAAAAGTTTTAGTTTTCGAGGGTAATAGCTACGTATGTTGGAAAAATGAAGATATTAGACTATTTTATGATTGCACATGGTAAAGAATGTGCTTAAAAGCTCTTTTCCTATGTCAAAAGTTTTAGTTTTCGAGGGTAATAGCTATGTCTGTGGAAAAAATGAAGATATTAGACTAATTTATGATTGCAAATGGTAAAGAATGTGATTAAAGGCTCTTTTCCTATTTCAAAAGTTTTAGTTTTCGGGGATAAGAGCTTTGTCTGTGGAAAAAATGAAGATATTAGACAATTTTATGATTGCACATGGTAAAGAATGTGATTAAAGGCTCTTTTCCTATTTCAAAAGTTTTAGTTTTCGAGGGTAATAGCTACGTATGTTGAAAAAATGAAGATATTAGACTATTTTATGATTGCAAATGGTAAAGAATGTGATTAAAGGCTCTTTTCCTATGTCAAAAGTTTTAGTTTTATAGGGTAATAGGTTTGTCTGTGGAAAAAATGAGTGCAAATGGTAAAGAATGTGATTAAAGGCTCTTTTCCTATGTCAAAAGTTTTAGTTTTCGAGGGTAATAGCTACATATGTTGAAAAAATGAAGATATTAGACTATTTTATGATTGCACATGGTAAAGAATGTGATTAAAGGCTCTTTTCCTATGTCAAAAGTTTTAGTTTTCGAGGGTAATAGCTACGTATGTTGAAAAAATGAAAATATTAGACTATTTTATAATTGCACATGGTAAAAAATGTGATTAAAGGCTCTTTTCCTATTTCAAAAGTTTTAATTTTCGAGGGTAATAGCTACGTATGTTGAAAACATGAAGATATTAGACTATTTTATAATTGCAAATGGTAAAGAATGTGATTAAAGGCTCTTTTCCTATTTCAAAAGTTTTAGTTTTCGAGGTTAATAGCTACGTATGTTGAAAACATGAAGATATTATTCTATTTTATAATTGCAAATGGTAAAGAATGTGATTAAAGGCTCTTTTCCTATTTCAAAAGTTTTAGTTTTCGAGGGTAATAGCTACGTATGTTGAAAAAATGAAGATATTAGACTATTTTATGATTGCAAATGGTAAAAAATGTGATTAAAGGCTCTTTTCCTATTTCAAAAGTTTTAGTTTTCGAGGGTAATAGCTACGTATGTTGAAAAAAGAAGATATTAGACTATTTTATCATTGCACATGGTAAGGAATGTGATTAAAGGCTCTTTTCCTATGTCAAAAGTATTAGTTTTCGAGGGTAATAGCTACATATGTTGAAAAAATGAAGATATTAGACTATTTTATGATTGCAAATGGTAAAGAATGTGATTAAAGGCTCTTTTCCTATTTCAAAAGTTTTAGTTCTCGAGGGTAATAGCTACGTATGTTGAAAAAATGAAGATATTAGACTATTTTATGATTGCAAATGGTAAAGAATGTGAATAAAGGCTCTTTTCCTATTTCAAAAGTTTTAGTTTTCGAGAGTAATAGCTACGTATGTTGGAAAAATGAAGATATTAGACTATTTTATGATTGCACATGGTAAAGAATGTGGTTAAAGGCTCTTTTCCTATGTCAAAAGTTTTAGTTTTCGAGGGTAATAGCTACGTATGTTGAAAAAACGAAGATATTAGACTATTTTATGATTGCACATGGTTAAAAATGTGATTAAAGGCTCTTTTCCTATGTCAAAAGTTTTAGTTTTCGAGGGTAATAGCTTTGTCTGTGGAAAAAATGAAGATATTAGACTATTTTATTATTGCACATGGTAAGGAATGTGATTAAAGCCTCTTTTCCCATGTCAAAAGTATTAGTTTTCGAGGGTAATAGCTACATATGTTGAAAAAATGAAGATATTAGACTATTTTATGATTGCAAATGGTAAAGAATGTGATTAAAGGCTCTTTTCCTATGTCAAAAGTTTTAGTTTTCGAGGGTAATAGCTAAGTATGTTGAAAAAATGAAGATATTATACTATTTTATGATTGCACATGGTAAAGAATGTGATTAAAGGCTCTTTTCCTATTTCAAAAGTTTTAGTTTTCGAGGGTAATAGCTAAGTATGTTGAAAAAATGAAGATATTAGACTATTTTACGATTGCAAATGGTAAAGAATGTGATTAAAGGCTCTTTTCCTATTTCAAAAGTTTTAGTTTTCGAGGGTAATAGCTGCGTATGTTGGAAAAATGAAGATATTAGACTAATTTTATGATTGCAACATGGTAAAGAATGTGATTAAAGGCTCTTTTCCTATTTCAAAAGTTTTAGTTTTCGAGGGTAAGAGCTTTGTCTTTGGAAAAAATGAAGATATTAGACTATTTTATGATTGCACATGGTAAAGAATGTGATTAAAGGCTCTTTTCCTATTTCAAAAGTTTTAGTTTTCGAGGGTAATAGCTACGTATGTTGAAAAAATGAAGATATTAGACTATTTTATGATTGCACATGGTAAAGAATGTGATTAAAGGCTCTTTTCCTATGTCAAAAGTTTTAGTTTTCGAGGGTAATAGCTACGTATGTTGAAAAAATGAAGATATTAGATTATTTTATGATTGCACATGGTAAAGAATGTGATTAAAGGCTCTTTTCCTATTTCAAAAGTTTTAGTTTTCGAGGGTAATAGCTACGTATGTTGAAAAATTAAGATATTAGACTATTTTATGATTGCAAATGGTAAAGAATGTGATTAAAGGCTCTTTTCCTATGTCAAAAGTTTTAGTTTTCGAGGGTAATAGCTACGTATGTTGAAAAAATGAAGATATTAGACTATTTTATGATTGCAAATGGTAAAGAATGTGATTAAAGGCTCTTTTCCTATTTCAAAAGTTTTAGTTTTCGAGGGTAATAGCTACGTATGTTGAAAAATGAATGTGAAAAATGAATGCAAATGGTAAAGAATGTAATTAAAGGCTCTTTTCCTATGTCAAAAGTTTTAGTTTTCGAGGGTAATAGCTACATATGTTGAAAAAATGAAGATATTAGACTATTTTATGATTGCACATGGTAAAGAATGTGATTAAAGGCTCTTTTCCTATGTCAAAAGTTTTAGTTTTCGAGGGTAATAGCTACGTATGTTAAAAAAATGAAGATATTAGACTATTTTATGATTGCAAATGGTAAAGAATGTGATTAAAGGCTCTTTTCCTATGTCAAAAGTTTTAGTTTTCGAGGGTAATAGCTACGTATGTTGAAAAAATGAAGATATTAGACTATTTTATGATTGCACATGGTAAAGAATATGATTAAAGGCTCTTTTCCTATTAAAAAGTTTTAGTTTTCGAGGTTAATAGCTACGTATGTTGAAAAAATGAAGATATTAGACGATTTTATGATTGCAAATGGTAAAGAATGTGATTAAAGGCTCTTTTCCTATGTCAAAAGTTTTAGTTTTCGAGGGTAATAGCTACGTATGTTGAAAAATGAAGATATTAGACTATTTTATGATTGCAAATGGTAAAGAATGTGATTAAAGGCTCTTTTCCTATTCCAAAAGTTTTAGTTTTCGAGGGTAATAGCTATGTCTGTGGAAAAAATGAAGATATTAGACCCTATGTCAAAAGTTTTAGTTTTCGAGGGTAATAGCTACGTATGTTGAAAAATGAAGATATTAGACTATTTTATGATTGCACATGGTAAAGAATGTGATTAAAGGCTCTTTTCCTATTTCAAAAGTTTTAGTTTTCGAGGGTAATAGCTACGTATGTTGAAAAAATGAAGATATTAGACTATTTTATGATTGCAAATGGTAAAGAATGTGATTAAAGGCTCTTTTCCTATGTCAAAAGTTTTAGTTTTCGAGGGTAATAGCTACGTATGTTGAAAAAATGAAGATATTAGACTATTTTATGATTGCAAATGGTAAAGAATGTGATTAAAGGCTCTTTTCCTATTTCAAAAGTTTTAGTTTTCGAGGGTAATAGCTTATGTCTGTGGAAAAAATGATTGAAAATGGTAAAGAATGTGATTAAAGGCTCTTTTCCTATGTCAAAAGTTTTAGTTTTCGAGGATAATAGCTACGTATGTTTAAAAAATGAAGATATTAGACTATTTTATGATTGCACATGGTAAAGAATGTGATTAAAGGCTCTTTTCCTATGTCAAAAGTTTTAGTTTTCGAGGGTAATAGCTACGTATGTTGAAAAAATAAGTTATTAGACTATTTTATGATTGCAAATGGTAAAGAATGTGATTAAAGGCTCTTTTCCTATTTCAAAAGTTTTAGTTTTCGAGGGTAATAGCTACGTATGTTGAAAAAATGAAGATATTAGACTATTTTATGATTGCAAATGGTAAAGAATGTGATTAAAGGCTCTTTTCCTATGTCAAAAGTTTTAGTTTTCGAGGGTAATAGCTACGTATGTTGAAAAATGAAGATATTAGACTATTTTATGATTGCACATGGTAAAGAATGTGATTAAAGGCTCTTTTCCTATGTCAAAAGTTTTAGTTTTCGAGGGTAATAGCTACGTATGTTGAAAAATGAAGATATTAGACTATTTTATAATTGCACATGGTAAGAATGTGATTAAAGGCTCTTTTCCTATGTCAAAAGTTTTAGTTTTCGAGGGTAATAGCTACGTATGTTGGAAAAAATGAAGATATTAGACTATTTTATGATTGCACATGGTAAAGAATGTGATTAAAGGCTCTTTTCCTATGTCAAAAGTTTTAGTTTTCGAGGGTAATAGCTACGTATGTTGAAAAAATGAAGATATTAGACTATTTTATGATTGCACATGGTAAAGAATGTGATTAAAGGCTCTTTTCCTATTTCAAAAGTTTTAGTTTTCGAGGGTAATAGCTAAGTATGTTGAAAAAATGAAGATATTAGACTATTTTATGATTGCACATCGTAAAAATGTGATTAAAGGCTCTTTTCCTATTTCAAAAGTTTTAGTTTTCGAGGGTAATAGCTACGTATGTTGAAAAAATGAAGATATTAGACTATTTTATGATTGCACATGGTAAAGAATGTGATTAAAGGCTCTTTTCCTATGTCAAAAGTTTTAGTTTTCGAGGGTAATAGCTACGTATGTTGAAAAAATGAAGATATTAGACTATTTTATGATTGCAAATGGTAAAGAATGTGATAAAGGCTCTTTTCCTATTTCAAAAGTTTTAGTTTTCGAGGGTAATAGCTACGTATGTTGGAAAAATGAAGATATTAGACTATTTTATGATTGCACATGGTAAAGAATGTGCTTAAAGGCTCTTTTCCTATTTCAAAAGTTTTAGTTTTCGAGGGTAATAGTCTAGTGGAAAAAATGAAGATATTAGACTATTTATGATTGCAAATGGTAAAGAATGTGATTAAAGGCTCTTTTCCTATGTCAAAAGTTTTAGTTTTCGAGGGTAATAGCTACTTATGTTGGAAAAAATGAAGATATTAGACTATTTTATGATTGCAAATGGTAAAGAATGTGATTAAAGGCTCTTTTCCTATTTCAAAAGTTTTAGTTTTCGAGGGTAATAGCTACGTATGTTGGAAAAATGAAGATATTAGACTATTTTATGATTGCACATGGTAAAGAATGTGATTAAAGGCTCTTTTCCTATGTCAAAAGTTTTAGTTTTCGAGGGTAATAGCTACGTATGTTGGAAAAAATGAAGATATTAGACTATTTTATGATTGCACATGGTAAAGAATGTGATTAAAGGCTCTTTTCCTATGTCAAAAGTTTTAGTTTTCGAGGGTAATAGCTACGTATGTTGAAAAAATGAAGATATTAGACTATTTTATGATTGCACATGGTAAAGAATGTGATTAAAGGCTCTTTTCCTATGTCAAAAGTTTTAGTTTTCGAGGGTAATAGCTACGTATGTTGAAAAAATGAAGATATTAGACTATTTTATGATTGCACATGGTAAAGAATGTGATTAAAGGCTCTTTTCCTATGTCAAAAGTTTTAGTTTTCGAGGGTAATAGCTACGTATGTTGAAAAATGAAGATATTAGACTATTTTATGATTGCAAATGGTAAAGAATGTGATTAAAGGCTCTTTTCCTATTTCAAAAGTTTTAGTTTTCGAGGGTAATAGCTACGTATGTTGAAAAATGAAGATATTAGACTATTTTATGATTGCAAATGGTAAAGAATGTGATTAAAGGCTCTTTTCCTATTTCAAAAGTTTTAGTTTTCGAGGGTAATAGCTACGTATGTTGAAAAAATGAAGATATTAGACTATTTTATGATTGCAAATGGTAAAGAATGTGATTAAAGGCTCTTTTCCTATGTCAAAAGTTTTAGTTTTCGAGGGTAATAGCTACGTATGTTGAAAAAATGAAGATATTAGACTATTTTATGATTGCAATGGTAAAGAATGTGATTAAAGGCTCTTTTCCTATTCAAAAGTTTTAGTTTTCGAGGGTAATAGCTACGTATGTTGGAAAAAATGAAGATATTAGACTATTTTATGATTGCAATGGTAAAGAATGTGATTAAAGGCTCTTTTCCTATGTCAAAAGTTTTAGTTTTCGAGGGTAATAGCTACGTATGTTGAAAAAATGAAGATATTAGACTATTTTATGATTGCAAATGGTAAAGAATGTGATTAAAGGCTCTTTTCCTATTTCAAAAGTTTTAGTTTTCGAGGGTAATAGCTACGTATGTTGAAAAAATGAAGATATTAGACTATTTTATGATTGCAAATGGTAAAGAATGTGATTAAAGGCTCTTTTCCTATTTCAAAAGTTTTAGTTTTCGAGGGTAATAGCTACGTATGTTGAAAAAATGAAGATATTAGACTATTTTATGATTGCAAATGGTAAAGAATGTGATTAAAGGCTCTTTTCCTATTTCAAAAGTTTTAGTTTTCGAGGGTAATAGCTACGTATGTTGAAAAAATGAAGATATTAGACTATTTTATGATTGCAAATGGTAAAGAATGTGATTAAAGGCTCTTTTCCTATGTCAAAAGTTTTAGTTTTCGAGGGTAATAGCTACGTATGTTGAAAAATGAAGATATTAGACTATTTTATGATTGCACATGGTAAAGAATGTGATTAAAGGCTCTTTTCCTATTTCAAAAGTTTTAGTTTTCGAGGGTAATAGCTACGTATGTTGAAAAAATGAAGATATTAGACTATTTTATGATTGCAAATGGTAAAGAATGTGATTAAAGGCTCTTTTCCTATGTCAAAAGTTTTAGTTTTCGAGGGTAATAGCTACGTATGTTGAAAAAATGAAGATATTAGACTATTTTATGATTGCACATGGTAAAGAATGTGATTAAAGGCTCTTTTCCTATTTCAAAAGTTTTAGTTTTTGAGGGTAATAGCTAGTATGTTGAAAAAATGAAGATATTAGACTATTTTATGATTGCAAATGGTAAAGAATGTGATTAAAGGCTCTTTTCCTATGTCAAAAGTTTTAGTTTTCGAGGGTAATAGCTACGTATGTTGAAAAAATGAAGATATTAGACTATTTTATGATTGCAAATGGTAAAGAATGTGCATCAAAAGTAGTTTCCTCGAAAAGCTACGTATGTTGAAAAAATGAAGATATTAGACTATTTTATGATTGCAATCATAAGAATGTGTTAAAGGCTCTTTTCCTATTTCAAAAGTTTTAGTTTTCGAGGGTAATAGCTACGTATGTTGAAAAAATGAAGATATTAGACTATTTATGATTGCACATGGTAAAGAATGTGATTAAAGGCTCTTTTCCTATTTCAAAAGTTTTAGTTTTCGAGGGTAATAGCTACGTATGTTGAAAAAATGAAGATATTAGACTATTTTATGATTGCAATGGTAAAGAATGTGATTAAAGGCTCTTTTCCTATGTCAAAAGTTTTAGTTTTCGAGGGTAATAGCTACGTATGTTGAAAAATGAAGATATTAGACTATTTTATGATTGCACATGGTAAAAATGTGATTAAAGGCTCTTTTCCTATGTCAAAAGTTTTAGTTTTCGAGGGTAATAGCTGTATGTTGGAAAAAATGAAGATATTAGACTATTTTATGATTGCACATGGTAAAGAATGTGATTAAAGGCTCTTTTCCTATGTCAAAAGTTTTAGTTTTCGAGGGTAATAGCTACGTATGTTGAAAAAATGAAGATATTAGACTATTTTATGATTGCAAATGGTAAAGAATGTGATTAAAGGCTCTTTTCCTATGTCAAAAGTTTTAGTTTTCGAGGGTAATAGCTAAGTATGTTGAAAAAATGAAGATATTAGACTATTTTATGATTGCACATGGTAAAGAATGTGATTAAAGGCTCTTTTCCTATTTCAAAAGTTTTAGTTTTCGAGGGTAATAGCTACGTATGTTGAAAAAATGAAGATATTAGACTATTTTATGATTGCAAATGGTAAAGAATGTGATTAAAGGCTCTTTTCCTATTTCAAAAGTTTTAGTTTTCGAGGGTAATAGCTACGTATGTTGAAAAAATGAAGATATTAGACTATTTTATGATTGCAAATGGTAAAGAATGTGATTAAAGGCTCTTTTCCTATTTCAAAAGTTTTAGTTTTCGAGGGTAATAGCTACGTATGTTGGAAAAATGAAGATATTAGACTATTTTATGATTGCACATGGTAAAGAATGTGCTTAAAGGCTCTTTTCCTATGTCAAAAGTTTTAGTTTTCGAGGGTAATAGCTACGTATGTTGAAAAAATGAAGATATTAGACTATTTTATGATTGCAAATGGTAAAGAATGTGATTAAAGGCTCTTTTCCTATTTCAAAAGTTTTAGTTTTCGAGGGTAATAGCTTTACGTATGTTGGAAAAAATGAAGATATTAGACTATTTTATGATTGCACATGGTAAAGAATGTGATTAAAGGCTCTTTTCCTATTTCAAAAGTTTTAGTTTTCGAGGGTAATAGCTACGTATGTTGAAAAAATGAAGATATTAGACTATTTTATGATTGCAAATGGTAAAGAATGTGATTAAAGGCTCTTTTCCTATGTCAAAAGTTTTAGTTTTCGAGGGTAATAGCTTATGTTGTGGATAAAAATGATTGCAAATGGTAAAGAATGTGATTAAAGGCTCTTTTCCTATGTCAAAAGTTTTAGTTTTCGAGGGTAATAGCTACGTATGTTGAAAAAATGAAGATATTAGACTATTTTATGATTGCACATGGTAAAGAATGTGATTAAAGGCTCTTTTCCTATGTCAAAAGTTTTAGTTTTCGAGGGTAATAGCTACGTATGTTGAAAAAATGAAGATATTAGACTATTTTATGATTGCACATGGTAAAGAATGTGATTAAAGGCTCTTTTCCTATGTCAAAAGTTTTAGTTTTCGAGGGTAATAGCTACGTATGTTGAAAAATGAAGATATTAGACTATTTTATGATTGCACATGGTAAAGAATGTGATTAAAGGCTCTTTTCCTATTTCAAAAGTTTTAGTTTTCGAGGGTAATAGCTACGTATGTTGAAAAAATGAAGATATTAGACTATTTTATGATTGCAAATGGTAAAGAATGTGATTAAAGGCTCTTTTCCTATTTCAAAAGTTTTAGTTTTCGAGGGTAATAGCTACGTATGTTGAAAAAATGAAGATATTAGACTATTTTATGATTGCAAATGGTAAAGAATGTGATTAAAGGCTCTTTTCCTATTTCAAAAGTTTTAGTTTTCGAGGGTAATAGCTACGTATGTTGAAAAAATGAAGATATTAGACTATTTTATGATTGCACATGGTAAAGAATGTGATTAAAGGCTCTTTTCCTATGTCAAAAGTTTTAGTTTTCGAGGGTAATAGCTACGTATGTTGAAAAAATGAAGATATTAGACTATTTTATGATTGCAAATGGTAAAGAATGTGATTAAAGGCTCTTTTCCTATGTCAAAAGTTTTAGTTTTCGAGGGTAATAGCTACGTATGTTGAAAAAATGAAGATATTAGACTATTTTATGATTGCACATGGTAAAGAATGTGATTAAAGGCTCTTTTCCTATTTCAAAAGTTTTAGTTTTCGAGGGTAATAGCTACGTATGTTGAAAAATGAAGATATTAGACTATTTTATGATTGCAAATGGTAAAGAATGTGATTAAAGGCTCTTTTCCTATTTCAAAAGTTTTAGTTTTCGAGGGTAATAGCTACGTATGTTGAAAAAATGAAGATATTAGACTATTTTATGATTGCAAATGGTAAAGAATGTGATTAAAGGCTCTTTTCCTATTTCAAAAGTTTTAGTTTTCGAGGGTAATAGCTACGTATGTTGAAAAAATGAAGATATTAGACTATTTTATGATTGCACATGGTAAAGAATGTGATTAAAGGCTCTTTTCCTATGTCAAAAGTTTTAGTTTTCGAGGGTAATAGCTACGTATGTTGAAAAAATGAAGATATTAGACTATTTTATGATTGCACATGGTAAAGAATGTGATTAAAGGCTCTTTTCCTATGTCAAAAGTTTTAGTTTTCGAGGGTAATAGCTACGTATGTTGAAAAAATGAAGATATTAGACTATTTTATGATTGCAAATGGTAAAGAATGTGATTAAAGGCTCTTTTCCTATGTCAAAAGTTTTAGTTTTCGAGGGTAATAGCTACGTATGTTGAAAAAATGAAGATATTAGACTATTTTATGATTGCAAATGGTAAAGAATGTGATTAAAGGCTCTTTTCCTATGTCAAAAGTTTTAGTTTTCGAGGGTAATAGCTACGTATGTTGAAAAAATGAAGATATTAGACTATTTTATGATTGCACATGGTAAAGAATGTGATTAAAGGCTCTTTTCCTATTTCAAAAGTTTTAGTTTTCGAGGGTAATAGCTACGTATGTTGAAAAAATGAAGATATTAGACTATTTTATGATTGCAATGGTAAAGAATGTGATTAAAGGCTCTTTTCCTATTTCAAAAGTTTTAGTTTTCGAGGGTAATAGCTACGTATGTTGAAAAAATGAAGATATTAGACTATTTTATGATTGCAATGGTAAAGAATGTGATTAAAGGCTCTTTTCCTATTCAAAAGTTTTAGTTTTCGAGGGTAATAGCTACGTATGTTGAAAAAATGAAGATATTAGACTATTTTATGATTGCACATGGTAAAGAATGTGATTAAAGGCTCTTTTCCTATTCAAAAGTTTTAGTTTTCGAGGGTAATAGCTACGTATGTTGAAAAAATGAAGATATTAGACTATTTTATGATTGCAAATGGTAAAGAATGTGATTAAAGGCTCTTTTCCTATGTCAAAAGTTTTAGTTTTCGAGGGTAATAGCTACGTATGTTGAAAAAATGAAGATATTAGACTATTTTATGATTGCACATGGTAAAGAATGTGATTAAAGGCTCTTTTCCTATTTCAAAAGTTTTAGTTTTCGAGGGTAATAGCTACGTATGTTGGAAAAATGAAGATATTAGACTATTTTATGATTGCACATGGTAAAGAATGTGATTAAAGGCTCTTTTCCTATGTCAAAAGTTTTAGTTTTCGAGGGTAATAGCTACGTATGTTGAAAAAATGAAGATATTAGACTATTTTATGATTGCAAATGGTAAAGAATGTGATTAAAGGCTCTTTTCCTATTTCAAAAGTTTTAGTTTTCGAGGGTAATAGCTACGTATGTTGAAAAAATGAAGATATTAGACTATTTTATGATTGCACATGGTAAAGAATGTGATTAAAGGCTCTTTTCCTATTTCAAAAGTTTTAGTTTTCGAGGGTAATAGCTACGTATGTTGAAAAAATGAAGATATTAGACTATTTTATGATTGCAAATGGTAAAGAATGTGATTAAAGGCTCTTTTCCTATGTCAAAAGTTTTAGTTTTCGAGGGTAATAGCTACGTATGTTGAAAAAATGAAGATATTAGACTATTTTATGATTGCAAATGGTAAAGAATGTGATTAAAGGCTCTTTTCCTATGTCAAAAGTTTTAGTTTTCGAGGGTAATAGCTACGTATGTTGAAAAAATGAAGATATTAGACTATTTTATGATTGCACATGGTAAAGAATGTGATTAAAGGCTCTTTTCCTATGTCAAAAGTTTTAGTTTTCGAGGGTAATAGCTACGTATGTTGAAAAAATGAAGATATTAGACTATTTTATGATTGCACATGGTAAAGAATGTGATTAAAGGCTCTTTTCCTATTTCAAAAGTTTTAGTTTTCGAGGGTAATAGCTACGTATGTTGAAAAATGAAGATATTAGACTATTTTATGATTGCAAATGGTAAAGAATGTGATTAAAGGCTCTTTTCCTATTTCAAAAGTTTTAGTTTTCGAGGGTAATAGCTACGTATGTTGAAAAATGAAGATATTAGACTATTTTATGATTGCAAATGGTAAAGAATGTGATTAAAGGCTCTTTTCCTATTTCAAAAGTTTTAGTTTTCGAGGGTAATAGCTACGTATGTTGAAAAAATGAAGATATTAGACTATTTTATGATTGCAAATGGTAAAGAATGTGATTAAAGGCTCTTTTCCTATTTCAAAAGTTTTAGTTTTCGAGGGTAATAGCTACGTATGTTGAAAAAATGAAGATATTAGACTATTTTATGATTGCACATGGTAAAGAATGTGATTAAAGGCTCTTTTCCTATGTCAAAAGTTTTAGTTTTCGAGGGTAATAGCTACGTATGTTGAAAAAATGAAGATATTAGACTATTTTATGATTGCAAATGGTAAAGAATGTGATTAAAGGCTCTTTTCCTATGTCAAAAGTTTTAGTTTTCGAGGGTAATAGCTACGTATGTTGAAAAAATGAAGATATTAGACTATTTTATGATTGCACATGGTAAAGAATGTGATTAAAGGCTCTTTTCCTATTTCAAAAGTTTTAGTTTTCGAGGGTAATAGCTACGTATGTTGAAAAAATGAAGATATTAGACTATTTTATGATTGCAAATGGTAAAGAATGTGATTAAAGGCTCTTTTCCTATTTCAAAAGTTTTAGTTTTCGAGGGTAATAGCTACGTATGTTGAAAAAATGAAGATATTAGACTATTTTATGATTGCAAATGGTAAAGAATGTGATTAAAGGCTCTTTTCCTATTTCAAAAGTTTTAGTTTTCGAGGGTAATAGCTACGTATGTTGGAAAAAATGAAGATATTAGACTATTTTATGATTGCACATGGTAAAGAATGTGATTAAAGGCTCTTTTCCTATGTCAAAAGTTTTAGTTTTCGAGGGTAATAGCTACGTATGTTGAAAAAATGAAGATATTAGACTATTTTATGATTGCAAATGGTAAAGAATGTGATTAAAGGCTCTTTTCCTATGTCAAAAGTTTTAGTTTTCGAGGGTAATAGCTACGTATGTTGAAAAAATGAAGATATTAGACTATTTTATGATTGCACATGGTAAAGAATGTGATTAAAGGCTCTTTTCCTATTTCAAAAGTTTTAGTTTTCGAGGGTAATAGCTACGTATGTTGAAAAAATGAAGATATTAGACTATTTTATGATTGCAAATGGTAAAGAATGTGATTAAAGGCTCTTTTCCTATTCAAAAGTTTTAGTTTTCGAGGGTAATAGCTACGTATGTTGAAAAAATGAAGATATTAGACTATTTTATGATTGCAAATGGTAAAGAATGTGATTAAAGGCTCTTTTCCTATGTCAAAAGTTTTAGTTTTCGAGGGTAATAGCTACGTATGTTGAAAAAATGAAGATATTAGACTATTTTATGATTGCACATGGTAAAGAATGTGATTAAAGGCTCTTTTCCTATTTCAAAAGTTTTAGTTTTCGAGGGTAATAGCTACGTATGTTGAAAAAATGAAGATATTAGACTATTTTATGATTGCACATGGTAAAGAATGTGATTAAAGGCTCTTTTCCTATTTCAAAAGTTTTAGTTTTCGAGGGTAATAGCTACGTATGTTGAAAAAATGAAGATATTAGACTATTTTATGATTGCAAATGGTAAAGAATGTGATTAAAGGCTCTTTTCCTATTTCAAAAGTTTTAGTTTTCGAGGGTAATAGCTACGTATGTTGAAAAATGAAGATATTAGACTATTTTATGATTGCACATGGTAAAGAATGTGATTAAAGGCTCTTTTCCTATGTCAAAAGTTTTAGTTTTCGAGGGTAATAGCTACGTATGTTGAAAAAATGAAGATATTAGACTATTTTATGATTGCAAATGGTAAAGAATGTGATTAAAGGCTCTTTTCCTATTTCAAAAGTTTTAGTTTTGAGGGTAATAGCTGTATGTTGGAAAAAATGAAGATATTAGACTATTTTATGATTGCACATGGTAAAGAATGTGATTAAAGGCTCTTTTCCTATTTCAAAAGTTTTAGTTTTCGAGGGTAATAGCTACGTATGTTGAAAAAATGAAGATATTAGACTATTTTATGATTGCAAATGGTAAAGAATGTGATTAAAGGCTCTTTTCCTATTCAAAAGTTTTAGTTTTCGAGGGTAATAGCTACGTATGTTGAAAAAATGAAGATATTAGACTATTTTATGATTGCAAATGGTAAAGAATGTGATTAAAGGCTCTTTTCCTATGTCAAAAGTTTTAGTTTTCGAGGGTAATAGCTACGTATGTTGAAAAAATGAAGATATTAGACTATTTTATGATTGCACATGGTAAAGAATGTGATTAAAGGCTCTTTTCCTATTTCAAAAGTTTTAGTTTTCGAGGGTAATAGCTACGTATGTTGAAAAAATGAAGATATTAGACTATTTTATGATTGCACATGGTAAAGAATGTGATTAAAGGCTCTTTTCCTATTTCAAAAGTTTTAGTTTTCGAGGGTAATAGCTACGTATGTTGAAAAATGAAGATATTAGACTATTTTATGATTGCAAATGGTAAAGAATGTGATTAAAGGCTCTTTTCCTATTTCAAAAGTTTTAGTTTTCGAGGGTAATAGCTACGTATGTTGAAAAAATGAAGATATTAGACTATTTTATGATTGCAAATGGTAAAGAATGTGATTAAAGGCTCTTTTCCTATTTCAAAAGTTTTAGTTTTCGAGGGTAATAGCTACGTATGTTGAAAAAATGAAGATATTAGACTATTTTATGATTGCAAATG
Source organism: Artemia franciscana (assembly GCF_032884065.1). Lineage (NCBI taxonomy): Eukaryota > Metazoa > Arthropoda > Branchiopoda > Anostraca > Artemiidae > Artemia > Artemia franciscana. The sequence continues at coordinate 16,592 of NW_027063389.1, read as the reverse complement.
GTAAAGAATGTGATTAAAGGCTCTTTTCCTATTTCAAAAGTTTTAGTTTTCGAGGGTAATAGCTACGTATGTTGAAAAAATGAAGATATTAGACTATTTTATGATTGCACATGGTAAAGAATGTGATTAAAGGCTCTTTTCCTATGTCAAAAGTTTTAGTTTTCGAGGGTAATAGCTACGTATGTTGAAAAAATGAAGATATTAGACTATTTTATGATTGCAAATGGTAAAGAATGTGATTAAAGGCTCTTTTCCTATGTCAAAAGTTTTAGTTTTCGAGGGTAATAGCTACGTATGTTGAAAAAATGAAGATATTAGACTATTTTATGATTGCACATGGTAAAGAATGTGATTAAAGGCTCTTTTCCTATGTCAAAAGTTTTAGTTTTCGAGGGTAATAGCAAAGTATGTTGAAAAAATGAAGATATTAGACTATTTTATGATTGCAAATGGTAAAGAATGTGATTAAAGGCTCTTTTCCTATTTCAAAAGTTTTAGTTTTCGAGGGTAATAGCTACGTATGTTGAAAAAATGAAGATATTAGACTATTTTATGATTGCAAATGGTAAAGAATGTGATTAAAGGCTCTTTTCCTATTTCAAAAGTTTTAGTTTTCGAGGGTAATAGCTACGTATGTTGAAAAATGAAGATATTAGACTATTTTATGATTGCACATGGTAAAGAATGTGATTAAAGGCTCTTTTCCTATGTCAAAAGTTTTAGTTTTCGAGGGTAATAGCTACGTATGTTGAAAAAATGAAGATATTAGACTATTTTATGATTGCACATGGTAAAGAATGTGATTAAAGGCTCTTTTCCTATGTCAAAAGTTTTAGTTTTCGAGGGTAATAGCTACGTATGTTGAAAAAATGAAGATATTAGACTATTTTATGATTGCACATGGTAAAGAATGTGATTAAAGGCTCTTTTCCTATGTCAAAAGTTTTAGTTTTCGAGGGTAATAGCTACGTATGTTGAAAAAATGAAGATATTAGACTATTTTATGATTGCACATGGTAAAGAATGTGATTAAAGGCTCTTTTCCTATTTCAAAAGTTTTAGTTTTCGAGGGTAATAGCTACGTATGTTGAAAAAATGAAGATATTAGACTATTTTATGATTGCACATGGTAAAGAATGTGATTAAAGGCTCTTTTCCTATTTCAAAAGTTTTAGTTTTCGAGGGTAATAGCTACGTATGTTGAAAAAATGAAGATATTAGACTATTTTATGATTGCAAATGGTAAAGAATGTGATTAAAGGCTCTTTTCCTATTTCAAAAGTTTTAGTTTTCGAGGGTAATAGCTACGTATGTTGAAAAAATGAAGATATTAGACTATTTTATGATTGCACATGGTAAAGAATGTGATTAAAGGCTCTTTTCCTATGTCAAAAGTTTTAGTTTTCGAGGGTAATAGCTATGTCTGTGGAAAAAATGAAGATATTAGACTATTTTATGATTGCAAATGGTAAAGAATGTGATTAAAGGCTCTTTTCCTATTTCAAAAGTTTTAGTTTTCGAGGGTAATAGCTGTATGTTGGAAAAAATGAAGATATTAGACTATTTTATGATTGCACATGGTAAAGAATGTGATTAAAGGCTCTTTTCCTATTTCAAAAGTTTTAGTTTTCGAGGGTAATAGCTACGTATGTTGAAAAAATGAAGATATTAGACTATTTTATGATTGCAAATGGTAAAGAATGTGATTAAAGGCTCTTTTCCTATGTCAAAAGTTTTAGTTTTCGAGGGTAATAGCTACGTATGTTGAAAAAATGAAGATATTAGACTATTTTATGATTGCACATGGTAAAGAATGTGATTAAAGGCTCTTTTCCTATTTCAAAAGTTTTAGTTTTCGAGGGTAATAGCTACGTATGTTGAAAAAATGAAGATATTAGACTATTTTATGATTGCAAATGGTAAAGAATGTGATTAAAGGCTCTTTTCCTATGTCAAAAGTTTTAGTTTTCGAGGGTAATAGCTACGTATGTTGAAAAAATGAAGATATTAGACTATTTTATGATTGCACATGGTAAAGAATGTGATTAAAGGCTCTTTTCCTATTTCAAAAGTTTTAGTTTTCGAGGGTAATAGCTACGTATGTTGAAAAAATGAAGATATTAGACTATTTTATGATTGCAAATGGTAAAGAATGTGATTAAAGGCTCTTTTCCTATTCAAAAGTTTTAGTTTTCGAGGGTAATAGCTACGTATGTTGAAAAAATGAAGATATTAGACTATTTTATGATTGCACATGGTAAAGAATGTGATTAAAGGCTCTTTTCCTATTTCAAAAGTTTTAGTTTTCGAGGGTAATAGCTACGTATGTTGAAAAAATGAAGATATTAGACTATTTTATGATTGCAATGGTAAAGAATGTGATTAAAGGCTCTTTTCCTATGTCAAAAGTTTTAGTTTTCGAGGGTAATAGCTACGTATGTTGAAAAAATGAAGATATTAGACTATTTTATGATTGCAATGGTAAAGAATGTGATTAAAGGCTCTTTTCCTATTCAAAAGTTTTAGTTTTCGAGGGTAATAGCTACGTATGTTGAAAAAATGAAGATATTAGACTATTTTATGATTGCACATGGTAAAGAATGTGATTAAAGGCTCTTTTCCTATTTCAAAAGTTTTAGTTTTCGAGGGTAATAGCTACGTATGTTGAAAAAATGAAGATATTAGACTATTTTATGATTGCAAATGGTAAAGAATGTGATTAAAGGCTCTTTTCCTATTTCAAAAGTTTTAGTTTTCGAGGGTAATAGCTACGTATGTTGAAAAAATGAAGATATTAGACTATTTTATGATTGCAAATGGTAAAGAATGTGATTAAAGGCTCTTTTCCTATGTCAAAAGTTTTAGTTTTCGAGGGTAATAGCTACGTATGTTGAAAAAATGAAGATATTAGACTATTTTATGATTGCACATGGTAAAGAATGTGATTAAAGGCTCTTTTCCTATTTCAAAAGTTTTAGTTTTCGAGGGTAATAGCTACGTATGTTGAAAAAATGAAGATATTAGACTATTTTATGATTGCACATGGTAAAGAATGTGATTAAAGGCTCTTTTCCTATTTCAAAAGTTTTAGTTTTCGAGGGTAATAGCTACGTATGTTGAAAAAATGAAGATATTAGACTATTTTATGATTGCAAATGGTAAAGAATGTGATTAAAGGCTCTTTTCCTATTTCAAAAGTTTTAGTTTTCGAGGGTAATAGCTACGTATGTTGAAAAAATGAAGATATTAGACTATTTTATGATTGCAAATGGTAAAGAATGTGATTAAAGGCTCTTTTCCTATGTCAAAAGTTTTAGTTTTCGAGGGTAATAGCTACGTATGTTGAAAAAATGAAGATATTAGACTATTTTATGATTGCAAATGGTAAAGAATGTGATTAAAGGCTCTTTTCCTATTTCAAAAGTTTTAGTTTTCGAGGGTAATAGCTACGTATGTTGAAAAAATGAAGATATTAGACTATTTTATGATTGCACATGGTAAAGAATGTGATTAAAGGCTCTTTTCCTATTTCAAAAGTTTTAGTTTTCGAGGGTAATAGCTACGTATGTTGAAAAAATGAAGATATTAGACTATTTTATGATTGCAAATGGTAAAGAATGTGATTAAAGGCTCTTTTCCTATTTCAAAAGTTTTAGTTTTCGAGGGTAATAGCTACGTATGTTGAAAAAATGAAGATATTAGACTATTTTATGATTGCACATGGTAAAGAATGTGATTAAAGGCTCTTTTCCTATTTCAAAAGTTTTAGTTTTCGAGGGTAATAGCTACGTATGTTGAAAAAATGAAGATATTAGACTATTTTATGATTGCAAATGGTAAAGAATGTGATTAAAGGCTCTTTTCCTATTTCAAAAGTTTTAGTTTTCGAGGGTAATAGCTACGTATGTTGAAAAAATGAAGATATTAGACTATTTTATGATTGCAAATGGTAAAGAATGTGATTAAAGGCTCTTTTCCTATGTCAAAAGTTTTAGTTTTCGAGGGTAATAGCTACGTATGTTGAAAAAATGAAGATATTAGACTATTTTATGATTGCACATGGTAAAGAATGTGATTAAAGGCTCTTTTCCTATGTCAAAAGTTTTAGTTTTCGAGGGTAATAGCTACGTATGTTGAAAAAATGAAGATATTAGACTATTTTATGATTGCACATGGTAAAGAATGTGATTAAAGGCTCTTTTCCTATGTCAAAAGTTTTAGTTTTCGAGGGTAATAGCTACGTATGTTGAAAAAATGAAGATATTAGACTATTTTATGATTGCACATGGTAAAGAATGTGATTAAAGGCTCTTTTCCTATTCAAAAGTTTTAGTTTTCGAGGGTAATAGCTACGTATGTTGAAAAAATGAAGATATTAGACTATTTTATGATTGCAATGGTAAAGAATGTGATTAAAGGCTCTTTTCCTATTTCAAAAGTTTTAGTTTTCGAGGGTAATAGCTACGTATGTTGAAAAAATGAAGATATTAGACTATTTTATGATTGCACATGGTAAAGAATGTGATTAAAGGCTCTTTTCCTATTTCAAAAGTTTTAGTTTTCGAGGGTAATAGCTACGTATGTTGAAAAAATGAAGATATTAGACTATTTTATGATTGCAAATGGTAAAGAATGTGATTAAAGGCTCTTTTCCTATGTCAAAAGTTTTAGTTTTCGAGGGTAATAGCTACGTATGTTGAAAAAATGAAGATATTAGACTATTTTATGATTGCAAATGGTAAAGAATGTGATTAAAGGCTCTTTTCCTATGTCAAAAGTTTTAGTTTTCGAGGGTAATAGCTACGTATGTTGAAAAAATGAAGATATTAGACTATTTTATGATTGCAAATGGTAAAGAATGTGATTAAAGGCTCTTTTCCTATTTCAAAAGTTTTAGTTTTCGAGGGTAATAGCTGTATGTTGAAAAAATGAAGATATTAGACTATTTTATGATTGCACATGGTAAAGAATGTGATTAAAGGCTCTTTTCCTATTTCAAAAGTTTTAGTTTTCGAGGGTAATAGCTACGTATGTTGAAAAAATGAAGATATTAGACTATTTTATGATTGCACATGGTAAAGAATGTGATTAAAGGCTCTTTTCCTATGTCAAAAGTTTTAGTTTTCGAGGGTAATAGCTACGTATGTTGAAAAAATGAAGATATTAGACTATTTTATGATTGCACATGGTAAAGAATGTGATTAAAGGCTCTTTTCCTATTTCAAAAGTTTTAGTTTTCGAGGGTAATAGCTACGTATGTTGAAAAAATGAAGATATTAGACTATTTTATGATTGCAAATGGTAAAGAATGTGATTAAAGGCTCTTTTCCTATGTCAAAAGTTTTAGTTTTCGAGGGTAATAGCTACGTATGTTGAAAAAATGAAGATATTAGACTATTTTATGATTGCAAATGGTAAAGAATGTGATTAAAGGCTCTTTTCCTATTTCAAAAGTTTTAGTTTTCGAGGGTAATAGCTACGTATGTTGAAAAAATGAAGATATTAGACTATTTTATGATTGCAAATGGTAAAGAATGTGATTAAAGGCTCTTTTCCTATGTCAAAAGTTTTAGTTTTCGAGGGTAATAGCTACGTATGTTGAAAAAATGAAGATATTAGACTATTTTATGATTGCACATGGTAAAGAATGTGATTAAAGGCTCTTTTCCTATTTCAAAAGTTTTAGTTTTCGAGGGTAATAGCTACGTATGTTGAAAAAATGAAGATATTAGACTATTTTATGATTGCAAATGGTAAAGAATGTGATTAAAGGCTCTTTTCCTATTCAAAAGTTTTAGTTTTCGAGGGTAATAGCTACGTATGTTGAAAAAATGAAGATATTAGACTATTTTATGATTGCACATGGTAAAGAATGTGATTAAAGGCTCTTTTCCTATTCAAAAGTTTTAGTTTTCGAGGGTAATAGCTACGTATGTTGAAAAAATGAAGATATTAGACTATTTTATGATTGCAATGGTAAAGAATGTGATTAAAGGCTCTTTTCCTATTCAAAAGTTTTAGTTTTCGAGGGTAATAGCTACGTATGTTGAAAAAATGAAGATATTAGACTATTTTATGATTGCAAATGGTAAAGAATGTGATTAAAGGCTCTTTTCCTATGTCAAAAGTTTTAGTTTTCGAGGGTAATAGCTACGTTGTGGAAAAAATGGAAGATGATTAAAGGCTCTTTTCCTATTTCAAAAGTTTTAGTTTTCGAGGGTAATAGCTACGTATGTTGAAAAAATGAAGATATTAGACTATTTTATGATTGCACATGGTAAAGAATGTGATTAAAGGCTCTTTTCCTATTTCAAAAGTTTTAGTTTTCGAGGGTAATAGCTACGTATGTTGAAAAAATGAAGATATTAGACTATTTTATGATTGCACATGGTAAAGAATGTGATTAAAGGCTCTTTTCCTATTTCAAAAGTTTTAGTTTTCGAGGGTAATAGCTACGTATGTTGAAAAAATGAAGATATTAGACTATTTTATGATTGCACATGGTAAAGAATGTGATTAAAGGCTCTTTTCCTATTTCAAAAGTTTTAGTTTTCGAGGGTAATAGCTACGTATGTTGAAAAAATGAAGATATTAGACTATTTTATGATTGCAAATGGTAAAGAATGTGATTAAAGGCTCTTTTCCTATTTCAAAAGTTTTAGTTTTCGAGGGTAATAGCTACGTATGTTGAAAAAATGAAGATATTAGACTATTTTATGATTGCAAATGGTAAAGAATGTGATTAAAGGCTCTTTTCCTATTTCAAAAGTTTTAGTTTTCGAGGGTAATAGCTACGTATGTTGAAAAAATGAAGATATTAGACTATTTTATGATTGCAAATGGTAAAGAATGTGATTAAAGGCTCTTTTCCTATTTCAAAAGTTTTAGTTTTCGAGGGTAATAGCTACGTATGTTGAAAAAATGAAGATATTAGACTATTTTATGATTGCAAATGGTAAAGAATGTGATTAAAGGCTCTTTTCCTATTTCAAAAGTTTTAGTTTTCGAGGGTAATAGCTACGTATGTTGAAAAATGAAGATATTAGACTATTTTATGATTGCACATGGTAAAGAATGTGATTAAAGGCTCTTTTCCTATGTCAAAAGTTTTAGTTTTCGAGGGTAATAGCTACGTATGTTGAAAAAATGAAGATATTAGACTATTTTATGATTGCAAATGGTAAAGAATGTGATTAAAGGCTCTTTTCCTATTTCAAAAGTTTTAGTTTTCGAGGGTAATAGCTACGTATGTTGAAAAAATGAAGATATTAGACTATTTTATGATTGCAAATGGTAAAGAATGTGATTAAAGGCTCTTTTCCTATGTCAAAAGTTTTAGTTTTCGAGGGTAATAGCTACGTATGTTGAAAAAATGAAGATATTAGACTATTTTATGATTGCACATGGTAAAGAATGTGATTAAAGGCTCTTTTCCTATTTCAAAAGTTTTAGTTTTCGAGGGTAATAGCTACGTATGTTGAAAAAATGAAGATATTAGACTATTTTATGATTGCACATGGTAAAGAATGTGATTAAAGGCTCTTTTCCTATTTCAAAAGTTTTAGTTTTCGAGGGTAATAGCTACGTATGTTGAAAAAATGAAGATATTAGACTATTTTATGATTGCAAATGGTAAAGAATGTGATTAAAGGCTCTTTTCCTATTTCAAAAGTTTTAGTTTTCGAGGGTAATAGCTACGTATGTTGAAAAAATGAAGATATTAGAATTTTATGATTGCAAATGGTAAAGAATGTGATTAAAGGCTCTTTTCCTATTTCAAAAGTTTTAGTTTTCGAGGGTAATAGCTACGTATGTTGAAAAAATGAAGATATTAGACTATTTTATGATTGCAAATGGTAAAGAATGTGATTAAAGGCTCTTTTCCTATGTCAAAAGTTTTAGTTTTCGAGGGTAATAGCTACGTATGTTGAAAAAATGAAGATATTAGACTATTTTATGATTGCAAATGGTAAAGAATGTGATTAAAGGCTCTTTTCCTATGTCAAAAGTTTTAGTTTTCGAGGGTAATAGCTACGTATGTTGAAAAAATGAAGATATTAGACTATTTTATGATTGCAAATGGTAAAGAATGTGATTAAAGGCTCTTTTCCTATTGTCAAAAGTTTTAGTTTTCGAGGGTAATAGCTACGTATGTTGAAAAAATGAAGATATTAGACTATTTTATGATTGCAAATGGTAAAGAATGTGATTAAAGGCTCTTTTCCTATTTCAAAAGTTTTAGTTTTCGAGGGTAATAGCTACGTATGTTGAAAAAATGAAGATATTAGACTATTTTATGATTGCAATGGTAAAGAATGTGATTAAAGGCTCTTTTCCTATGTCAAAAGTTTTAGTTTTCGAGGGTAATAGCTACGTATGTTGAAAAAATGAAGATATTAGACTATTTTATGATTGCAAATGGTAAAGAATGTGATTAAAGGCTCTTTTCCTATTTCAAAAGTTTTAGTTTTCGAGGGTAATAGCTACGTATGTTGAAAAAATGAAGATATTAGACTATTTTATGATTGCACATGGTAAAGAATGTGATTAAAGGCTCTTTTCCTATTCAAAAGTTTTAGTTTTCGAGGGTAATAGCTACGTATGTTGAAAAAATGAAGATATTAGACTATTTTATGATTGCAAATGGTAAAGAATGTGATTAAAGGCTCTTTTCCTATTTCAAAAGTTTTAGTTTTCGAGGGTAATAGCTACGTATGTTGAAAAAATGAAGATATTAGACTATTTTATGATTGCACATGGTAAAGAATGTGATTAAAGGCTCTTTTCCTATGTCAAAAGTTTTAGTTTTCGAGGGTAATAGCTACGTATGTTGAAAAAATGAAGATATTAGACTATTTTATGATTGCAAATGGTAAAGAATGTGATTAAAGTAGTTTTCGAAAACTATTTTTGAAAAAAAAGAGTATTACACTTTTATGATTGCACATAAAGAATGTGATTAAAGGCTCTTTTCCTATTTCAAATAGTTATTTGAGGGTATAGCTACGTATGTTGAAAAAATGAAGATATTAGACTATTCTATGATTGCGCATGGTAAAGAATGTGATTAAAGGCTCTTTTCCTATTTCAAAAGTTTTAGTTTTCGAGGGTAATAGCTACGTATGTTGAAAAAATGAAGATATTAGACTATTTTATGATTGCACATGGTAAAGAATGTGATTAAAGGCTCTTTTCCTATTCAAAAGTTTTAGTTTTCGAGGGTAATAGCTACGTATGTTGAAAAAATGAAGATATTAGACTATTTTATGATTGCAAATGGTAAAGAATGTGATTAAAGGCTCTTTTCCTATGTCAAAAGTTTTAGTTTTCGAGGGTAATAGCTACGTATGTTGAAAAAATGAAGATATTAGACTATTTTATGATTGCACATGGTAAAGAATGTGATTAAAGGCTCTTTTCCTATTTCAAAAGTTTTAGTTTTCGAGGGTAATAGCTACGTATGTTGAAAAAATGAAGATATTAGACTATTTTATGATTGCACATGGTAAAGAATGTGATTAAAGGCTCTTTTCCTATTTCAAAAGTTTTAGTTTTCGAGGGTAATAGCTACGTATGTTGAAAAAATGAAGATATTAGACTATTTTATGATTGCACATGGTAAAGAATGTGATTAAAGGCTCTTTTCCTATTTCAAAAGTTTTAGTTTTCGAGGGTAATAGCTACGTATGTTGAAAAAATGAAGATATTAGACTATTTTATGATTGCACATGGTAAAGAATGTGATTAAAGGCTCTTTTCCTATTTCAAAAGTTTTAGTTTTCGAGGGTAATAGCTACGTATGTTGAAAAAATGAAGATATTAGACTATTTTATGATTGCAAATGGTAAAGAATGTGATTAAAGGCTCTTTTCCTATTTCAAAAGTTTTAGTTTTCGAGGGTAATAGCTACGTATGTTGAAAAAATGAAGATATTAGACTATTTTATGATTGCAATGGTAAAGAATGTGATTAAAGGCTCTTTTCCTATTTCAAAAGTTTTAGTTTTCGAGGGTAATAGCTACGTATGTTGAAAAAATGAAGATATTAGACTATTTTATGATTGCAAATGGTAAAGAATGTGATTAAAGGCTCTTTTCCTATTTCAAAAGTTTTAGTTTTCGAGGGTAATAGCTACGTATGTTGAAAAAATGAAGATATTAGACTATTTTATGATTGCAAATGGTAAAGAATGTGATTAAAGGCTCTTTTCCTATTTCAAAAGTTTTAGTTTTCGAGGGTAATAGCTACGTATGTTGAAAAAATGAAGATATTAGACTATTTTATGATTGCAAATGGTAAAGAATGTGATTAAAGGCTCTTTTCCTATTTCAAAAGTTTTAGTTTTCGAGGGTAATAGCTACGTATGTTGAAAAAATGAAGATATTAGACTATTTTATGATTGCACATGGTAAAGAATGTGATTAAAGGCTCTTTTCCTATTTCAAAAGTTTTAGTTTTCGAGGGTAATAGCTACGTATGTTGAAAAAATGAAGATATTAGACTATTTTATGATTGCAAATGGTAAAGAATGTGATTAAAGGCTCTTTTCCTATTTCAAAAGTTTTAGTTTTCGAGGGTAATAGCTACGTATGTTGAAAAAATGAAGATATTAGACTATTTTATGATTGCAAATGGTAAAGAATGTGATTAAAGGCTCTTTTCCTATTTCAAAAGTTTTAGTTTTCGAGGGTAATAGCTACGTATGTTGAAAAAATGAAGATATTAGACTATTTTATGATTGCAAATGGTAAAGAATGTGATTAAAGGCTCTTTTCCTATTTCAAAAGTTTTAGTTTTCGAGGGTAATAGCTACGTATGTTGAAAAAATGAAGATATTAGACTATTTTATGATTGCAAATGGTAAAGAATGTGATTAAAGGCTCTTTTCCTATGTCAAAAGTTTTAGTTTTCGAGGGTAATAGCTACGTATGTGAAAAAATGAAGATATTAGACTATTTTATGATTGCACATGGTAAAGAATGTGATTAAAGGCTCTTTTCCTATTTCAAAAGTTTTAGTTTTCGAGGGTAATAGCTACGTATGTTGAAAAAATGAAGATATTAGACTATTTTATGATTGCAAATGGTAAAGAATGTGATTAAAGGCTCTTTTCCTATTTCAAAAGTTTTAGTTTTCGAGGGTAATAGCTACGTATGTTGAAAAAATGAAGATATTAGACTATTTTATGATTGCAAATGGTAAAGAATGTGATTAAAGGCTCTTTTCCTATGTCAAAAGTTTTAGTTTTCGAGGGTAATAGCTACGTATGTTGAAAAAATGAAGATATTAGACTATTTTATGATTGCAATGGTAAAGAATGTGATTAAAGGCTCTTTTCCTATGTCAAAAGTTTTAGTTTTCGAGGGTAATAGCTACGTATGTTGAAAAAATGAAGATATTAGACTATTTTATGATTGCAAATGGTAAAGAATGTGATTAAAGGCTCTTTTCCTATTTCAAAAGTTTTAGTTTTCGAGGGTAATAGCTACGTATGTTGAAAAAATGAAGATATTAGACTATTTTATGATTGCACATGGTAAAGAATGTGATTAAAGGCTCTTTTCCTATTTCAAAAGTTTTAGTTTTCGAGGGTAATAGCTACGTATGTTGAAAAAATGAAGATATTAGACTATTTTATGATTGCAAATGGTAAAGAATGTGATTAAAGGCTCTTTTCCTATTTCAAAAGTTTTAGTTTTCGAGGGTAATAGCTGTATGTTGAAAAAATGAAGATATTAGACTATTTTATGATTGCACATGGTAAAGAATGTGATTAAAGGCTCTTTTCCTATTTCAAAAGTTTTAGTTTTCGAGGGTAATAGCTACGTATGTTGAAAAAATGAAGATATTAGACTATTTTATGATTGCACATGGTAAAGAATGTGATTAAAGGCTCTTTTCCTATGTCAAAAGTTTTAGTTTTCGAGGGTAATAGCTACGTATGTTGAAAAAATGAAGATATTAGACTATTTTATGATTGCAAATGGTAAAGAATGTGATTAAAGGCTCTTTCCTATTTCAAAAGTTTTAGTTTTCGAGGGTAATAGCTACGTATGTTGAAAAAATGAAGATATTAGACTATTTTATGATTGCACATGGTAAAGAATGTGATTAAAGGCTCTTTTCCTATGTCAAAAGTTTTAGTTTTCGAGGGTAATAGCTACGTATGTTGAAAAAATGAAGATATTAGACTATTTTATGATTGCAAATGGTAAAGAATGTGATTAAAGGCTCTTTTCCTATTTCAAAAGTTTTAGTTTTGAGGGTAATAGCTACGTATGTTGAAAAAATGAAGATATTAGACTATTTTATGATTGCAAATGGTAAAGAATGTGATTAAAGGCTCTTTTCCTATTTCAAAAGTTTTAGTTTTCGAGGGTAATAGCTACGTATGTTGAAAAAATGAAGATATTAGACTATTTTATGATTGCAAATGGTAAAGAATGTGATTAAAGGCTCTTTTCCTATGTCAAAAGTTTTAGTTTTCGAGGGTAATAGCTACGTATGTTGAAAAAATGAAGATATTAGACTATTTTATGATTGCAAATGGTAAAGAATGTGATTAAAGGCTCTTTTCCTATGTCAAAAGTTTTAGTTTTCGAGGGTAATAGCTACGTATGTTGAAAAAATGAAGATATTAGACTATTTTATGATTGCAAATGGTAAAGAATGTGATTAAAGGCTCTTTTCCTATGTCAAAAGTTTTAGTTTTCGAGGGTAATAGCTGTATGTTGAAAAAATGAAGATATTAGACTATTTTATGATTGCACATGGTAAAGAATGTGATTAAAGGCTCTTTTCCTATTTCAAAAGTTTTAGTTTTCGAGGGTAATAGCTACGTATGTTGAAAAAATGAAGATATTAGACTATTTTATGATTGCAAATGGTAAAGAATGTGATTAAAGGCTCTTTTCCTATTTCAAAAGTTTTAGTTTTCGAGGGTAATAGCTATGTATGTGAAAAAATGAAGATATTAGACAATTTTATGATTGCAAATGGTAAAGAATGTGATTAAAGGCTCTTTTCCTATTTCAAAAGTTTTAGTTTTCGAGGGTAATAGCTACGTATGTTGAAAAAATGAAGATATTAGACTATTTTATGATTGCAAATGGTAAAGAATGTGATTAAAGGCTCTTTTCCTATTTCAAAAGTTTTAGTTTTCGAGGGTAATAGCTATGTCTGTGGAAAAAATGAAGATATTAGACTATTTTATGATTGCAAATGGTAAAGAATGTGATTAAAGGCTCTTTTCCTATGTCAAAAGTTTTAGTTTTCGAGGGTAATAGCTACGTATGTTGAAAAAATGAAGATATTAGACTATTTTATGATTGCAAATGGTAAAGAATGTGATTAAAGGCTCTTTTCCTATTTCAAAAGTTTTAGTTTTCGAGGGTAATAGCTACGTATGTTGAAAAAATGAAGATATTAGACTATTTTATGATTGCAAATGGTAAAGAATGTGATTAAAGGCTCTTTTCCTATTTCAAAAGTTTTAGTTTTCGGGGTAATAGCTTTGTCTGTGAAAAAATGAAGATATTAGACTATTTTATGATTGCACATGGTAAAGAATGTGATTAAAGGATGTTTTCCTATTTCAAAAGTTTTAGTTTTCGAGGGTAATAGCTACGTATGTTGAAAAAATGAAGATGTTAGACTATTTTATGATTGCAAATGGTAAAGAATGTGATTAAAGGCTCTTTTCCTATTTCAAAAGTTTTAGTTTTCGAGGGTAATAGCTACGTATGTTGAAAAAATGAAGATATTAGACTATTTTATGATTGCAAATGGTAAAGAATCTGATTAAAGGCTCTTTTCCTATTTCAAAAGTTTTAGTTTTCGAGGGTAATAGCTACGTATGTTGAAAAAATGAAGATATTAGACTATTTTATGATTGCACATGGTAAAGAATGTGATTAAAGGCTCTTTTCCTATGTCAAAAGTTTTAGTTTTCGAGGGTAATAGCTACGTATGTTGAAAAAATGAAGATATTAGACTATTTTATGATTGCAAATGGTAAAGAATGTGATTAAAGGCTCTTTTCCTATTTCAAAAGTTTTAGTTTTCGGGGGTAATAGCTACGTATGTTGAAAAAATGAAGATATTAGACTATTTTATGATTGCAAATGGTAAAGAATGTGATTAAAGGCTCTTTTCCTATGTCAAAAGTTTTAGTTTTCGAGGGTAATAGCTACGTATGTTGAAAAAATGAAGATATTAGACAATTTTATGATTGCACATGGTAAAGAATGTGATTAAAGGCTCTTTTCCTATTTCAAAAGTTTTAGTTTTCGAGGGTAATAGCTACGTATGTTGAAAAAATGAAGATATTAGTCAATTTTATGATTGCACATGGTAAAGAATGTGATTAAAGGCTCTTTTCCTATTTCAAAAGTTTTAGTTTTCGAGGGTAATAGCTACGTATGTTGAAAAAATGAAGATATTAGACTATTTTATGATTGCAAATGGTAAAGAATGTGATTAAAGGCTCTTTTCCTATTTCAAAAGTTTTAGTTTTCGAGGGTAATAGCTACGTATGTTGAAAAAATGAAGATATTAGACTATTTTATGATTGCAAATGGTAAAGAATGTGATTAAAGGCTCTTTTCCTATTTCAAAAGTTTTAGTTTTCGATGGTAATAGCTACGTATGTTGAAAAAATGAAGATATTAGACTATTTTATGATTGCAAATGGTAAGAATGTGATTAAAGGCTCTTTTCCTATGTCAAAAGTTTTAGTTTTCGAGGGTAATAGCTACGTATGTGGAAAAAATGAAGATATTAGTCAGTTTTATGATTGCACATGGTAAAGAATGTGATTAAAGGCTCTTTTCCTATTTCAAAAGTTTTAGTTTTCGAGGGTAATAGCTACGTATGTTGAAAAAATGAAGATATTAGACTATTTTATGATTGCAAATGGTAAAGAATGTGATTAAAGGCTCTTTTCCTATTTCAAAAGTTTTAGTTTTCGGGGGTAAGAGCTACGTATGTTGAAAAAATGAAGATATTAGACTATTTTATGATTGCAAATGGTAAAGAATGTGATTAAAGGCTCTTTTCCTATTTCAAAAGTTTTAGTTTTCGAGGGTAATAGCTACGTATGTTGAAAAAATAAAGATATTAGATTATTTTGTGATTGCACATGGTAAAGAATGTGATTAAAGGCTCTTTTCCTATGTCAGAAGTTTTAGTTTTCGAGGGTAATAGCTATGTCCGTGGAAAAAATGAAGATATTAGACAATTTTATGATTGCACATGGTAAAGAATGTGATTAAAGGCTCTCTTCCTATGTCAAAAGTTTTAGTTTTCGGGGGTAATAGCTACGTATGTTGAAAAAATGAAGATATTAGACTATTTTATGATTGCACATGGTAAAGAATGTGATTAAAGGCTCTTTTCCTATTTCAAAAGTTTTAGTTTTCGAGGGTAATAGCTACGTATGTTGAAAAAATGAAGATATTAGACTATTTTATGATTGCACATGGTAAAGAATGTGATTAAAGGCTCTTTTCCTATGTCAAAAGTCTTAGTTTTCGAGGGTAATAGCTACGTATGTTGAAAAAATGAAGATATTAGACTATTTCATGATTACAAATGGTAAAGAATGTGATTAAAGGCTCTTTTCCTATTTCAAAAGTTTTAGTTTTCGGGGGTAAGAGCTTTGTCTGTGGAAAAAATGAAGATATTAGACTATTTTATGATTGCAAATGGTAAAGAATGTGATTAAAGGCTCTTTTCCTATTTCAAAAGTTTTAGTTTTCGAGGGTAATAGCTACGTATGTTGAAAAAATGAAGATATTAGACTATTTTATGATTGCAAATGGTAAAGAATGTGATTAAAGGCTCTTTTCCTATTTCAAAAGTTTTAGTTTTCGAGGGTAATAGCTACGTATGTTGAAAAAATGAAGATATTAGACTATTTTATGATTGCAAATGGTAAAGAATGTGATTAAAGGCTCTTTTCCTATTTCGAAAGTTTTAGTTTTCGAGGGTAATAGCTATGTATGTTGAAAAAATTAAGATATTAAACTATTTTATGATTGCAAATGGTAAAGAATGTGATTAAAGGCTCTTTTACTATGTCAAAAGTTTTAGTTTTTGAGGGTAATAGCCATGTCTGTGGAAAAAATGAAGATATTAGACTATTTTATGATTGCAAATCGTAAAGAATTTGATTGAAGGCTCTTTTCCTATGTCAAAAGTTTTAGTTTTCGAGGGTAATAGCTACGTATTTTGAAAAAATGAAGATATTAGACAATTTTATGATTGCAAATGGTAAAGAATGTGATTAAAGGCTCTTTTCCTATTTCAAAAGTTTTAGTTTTCGGGGGTAAGATCTTTGTCTGTGGAAAAAATGAAGATATTAGACAATTTTATGATTGCACATGGTAAAGAATGTGATTAAAGGATCTTTTCCTATTTCAAAAGTTTTAGTTTTTGAGGGTAATAGCTACGTATGTTGAAAAAATGAAGATGTTAGACTATTTTATGATTGCAAATGGTAAAGAATGTGATTAAAGGCTCTTTTCCTATGTCAAACGTTTTAGTTTTCGAGGGTAATAGCTATGTCTGTGGAAAAAATAAGGATATTAGAC
>NW_027063388.1:58810-82648 GCF_032884065.1 Artemia franciscana | reverse complement strand
ATTTATTCCACAGACATAGCTATTACCCTCGAAAACTAAAACTTTTGAAATAGGAAAAATGCCTTTAATCACATTCTTTACCATGTACAATCATAAAATAGTCTAATATCTTCTTTTTTTCCACGGACGAAGCTATTACCCTCGAAAACTAAAACTTTTGACATAGGAAAAGAGCTTTTAATCACATTCTTTACCATATGCAATCATAAAATAGTCTAATATCTTCATTTTTTCCACAGATATAGCTATTACCCTCGAAAACTAAAACTTTTGAAATAGGAAAAGAGCCTTTAATCACATTCTTTACCATGTGCAATCATAAAATAGTCTAATATCTTCACTTTTTCAACATACGTAGCTCTTACCCCCGAAAACTAAAACTTTTGACATAGGAAAAGAGCCTTTAATCACATTCTTTACCATGTGCAATCATAAAATAGTCTAATATCTTCATTTTTACCACAGACATAGCTATTACCTTCGAAAACTAAAACTTTTGACAAAGGAAAAGAGCCTTTAATCTCATTCTTTACCATGTGCAATCATAAAATAGTCTAATATCTTCATTTTTTCCACGGACAAAGCTATTACCCCCGAAAACTAAAATTCTTGACATAGGAAAAGAGCCTTTAATCACATTCTTTACCGTTTGCAATCATAAAATAGTCTAATATCTTCATTTTTTCAACATACGTAGCTATTACCCTAGAAAACTAAAACTTTTGACATAGGAAAAGAGCCTTTAATCACATTCGTTACCATGTGCAGTCATAAAATAGTCTAATATCTTCATTTTTTCCACGGACGAAGCTATTACCCTCGAAAATTAAAACTTTTGACATAGGAAAAGAGCCTTTAATCACATTCGTTACCATGTGCAGTCATAAAATAGTCTAATATCTTCATTTTTTCCACAGACGTAGCTCTCACTTCCGAAAAATAAAACTTTTGAAATAGGAAAAGAGCCTTTAATCACATTCTTTACCATGTGCAATCATAAAATAGTCTAATATCTTCATTTTTTCAACATACGTAGCTCTTACCCCCGAAAACTAAAACTTTTGAAATAGGAAAAGAGCCTTTAATCACATTCTTTACCATGTGCAATCATAAAATAGTCTAATATCTTCATTTTTTCAACATACGTAGCTCTTACCCCAGCAAACTAAAACTTTTGAAATAGGAAAAGAGCCTTTAATCACATTCTTTACCATGTGCAATCATAAAATAGTCTAATATCTTCATTTTTTCCACAGATGTAGCTATTACCCCCGAAAACTAAAACTTTTGAAATAGGAAAAGAGCCTTTAATGAAATTCTTTACCATGTGCAATCATAAAATAGTCTAATATCTTCATTTTTTCAGCATACGTAGCTATTACCCTCGAAAACTAAAACTTTAGACATATGAAAAGAGCCTTTAATCACATTCTTTACCATGTGCAATAATAAAATAGTCTAATATCTTCATTTTTTTCCACAGACATAGCTATTACTCTCGAAAACTAAAACTTTTGAAATAGGAAAAGAGCCTTGAATCACATTCTTTACCATGTGCAATCATAAAATAGTCTAATATCTTCATTTTTCCACGGACAAAGCTATTACCCCCGAAAACTAAAACTCTTGACATCGGAAAAGAGCCTTTAATCACATTCTTTACCGTGTGCAATCATAAAATAGTCTAATATCTTCATTTTTTCAACATACGTAGCTATTACCCTAGAAAACTAAAACTTTTGACATAGGAAAAGAGCCTTTAATCACATTCGTTACCATGTGCAGTCATAAAATAGTCTAATATCTTCATTTTTTCCACGGACGAAGCTATTACCCTCGAAAACTAAAACTTTTGAAATAGGAAAAGAGCCTTTAATCACATTCTTTACCATATGCAATCATAAAATAGTCTAATATCTTCATTTTTTCCACAGACGTAGCTCTCACTTCCGAAAAATAAAACTTTTGAAATAGGAAAAGAGCCTTTAATCACATTCTTTACCATGTGCAATCATAAAATAGTCTAATATCTTCATTTTTTCAACATTAGTAGCTCTTACCCCCGAAAACTAAAACTTTAGAAATAGGAAAAGAGCCTTTAATCACATTCTTTACCATGTGCAATCATAAAATAGTCTAATATCTTCATTTTTTCAACATACGTAGCTCTTACCCCAGCAAACTAAAACTTTTGAAATAGGAAAAGAGCCTTTAATCACATTCTTTACCATGTGCAATCATAAAATAGTCTATTATCTTCATTTTTTCCAAGGACGAAGCTATTACCCCCAAAAACTAAAACTTTTGACATTGGAGAAAAGCCTTTAATCACATTCTTTACCATGTGCAATCATAAAATAGTCTAATATCTTCATTTTTTCAACATACGTAGCTCTTACCCCCAAAAACTAAAACTTTTGAAATAGGAAAAGAGCCTTTAATCACATTCTTTACCATGTGCAATCATAAAATAGTCTAATATCTCAATTTTTTCCACGTAAAATTTTGACATAGGAAAAGAGCCTTTAATCACATTCTTTACCATGTGCAATCATAAAATAGTCTAATATCTTCATTTTTTCAACATACGTAGCTCTTACCCCCGAAAACTAAAACTTTCGAAATAGGAAAAGAGCCTTTAATCCCATTCTTTACCATGTGCAATCATAAAATTGTCTAATATCTTCATTTTTACAACATACGTAGCTATTACCCTCGAAAACTAAAACTTTTGACATAGGAAAAGAGCCTTTAATCACATTCTTTACCATGTGCAATCATAAAATAGTCTAATATCTTCATTTGTTCCACAGACATAGCTATTACCCTCGAAAACTAAAACTTTTGACATAGGGCCTTTAATCAAATTCTTTACCATGTGCAATCATAAAATAGTCTAGTATCTTCATTTTTTCCACAGATGTAGCTATTACCCCCGAAAACTAAAACTTTTGAAATAGGAAAAGAGCCTTTAATGACATTCTTTACCATGTGCAATCATAAAATATTCTAATATCTTCATTTTTTCAACATACGTAGCTATTACCCT
Organism: Artemia franciscana; assembly: GCF_032884065.1. NCBI lineage: Eukaryota > Metazoa > Arthropoda > Branchiopoda > Anostraca > Artemiidae > Artemia > Artemia franciscana. Next base: position 79,599 of record NW_027063388.1, on the reverse strand, counting down.
CGAAAACTAAAACTTTAGACATATGAAAAGAGCCTTTAATCACACTCTTTACCATGTGCAATAATAAAATAGTCTAATATCTTCATTTTTTTCCACAGACATAGCTATTACTCTCGAAAACTAAAACTTTTGAAATAGGAAAAGAGCCTTTCATCACATTCTTTACCATGTGCAATCATAAAATAGTCTAATATCTTCATTTTTTCCACGGACAAAGCTATTACCCCCGAAAACTAAAACTCTTGACATAGGAAAAGAGCCTTTAATCACATTCTTTACCGTGTGCAATCATAAAATAGTCTAATATCTTCATTTTTTCAACATACGTAGCTATTACCCTAGAAAACTAAAACTTTTGACATAGGAAAAGAGCCTTTAATCACATTCGTTACCATGTGCAGTCATAAAATAGTCTAATATCTTCATTTTTTCCACGGACGAAGCTATTACCCTCGAAAACTAAAACTTTTGAAATAGGAAAAGAGCCTTTAATCACATTCTTTACCATGTGCAATCATAAAATAGTCTAATATCTTCATTTTTTCCACAGACGTAGCTCTCACTTCCGAAAAATAAAACTTTTGAAATAGGAAAAGAGACTTTAATCACATTCTTTACCATGTGCAATCATAAAATAGTCTAATATCTTCATTTTTTCAACATAAGTAGCTCTTATCCCCGAAAACTAAAACTTTTGAAATAGAAAAAGAGCCTTTAATCACATTCTTTACCATGTGCAATCATAAAATAGTCTAATATCTTCATTTTTTCAACATACGAAGCTCTTACCCCAGCAAACTAAAACTTTTGAAATAGGAAAAGAGCCTTTAATCACATTCTTTACCATGTGCAATCATAAAATAGTCTATTATCTTCATTTTTTCCACGGACGAAGCTATTACCCCCAAAAACTAAAACTTTTGACATAGGAGAAAAGCCTTTAATCACATTCTTTACCATGTGCAATCATAAAATAGTCTAATATCTTCATTTTTTCAACATACGTAGCTCTTACCCCCGAAAACTAAAACTTTTGAAATAGGAAAAGAGCCCTTAATCACATTCTTTACCATGTGCAATCATAAAATAGTCTAATATCTTAATTTTTTCCACGTAAAATTTTGACATAGGAAAAGAGCCTTTAATCACATTCTTTACCATGTGCAATAATAAAATAGTCTAATATCTTCATTTTTTCAACATACGTAGCTCTTACCCCCGAAAACTAAAACTTTCGAAATAGGAAAAGAGCCTTTAATCACATTCTTTACCATGTGCAATCATAAAATAGTCTAATACCTTCATTTCTTCAACATACGTAGCTATTACCCTCGAAAACTAAAACTTTTGACATAGGAAAAGAGGCTTTAATCACATTCTTTACCATGTGCAATCATAAAATAGTCTAATATCTTCATTTTTTCCACAGACATAGCTATTACCCTCGAAAACTAAAACTTTTGACATAGGAAAAGAGCCTTTAATCACATTCTTTACCATGTGCAATCATAAAATAGTCTAATATCTTCATTTTTTCTACGGACGAAGCTATTACCCTCGAAAACTAAAACTTTTGACATAGGTAAAGAGCCTTTAATCACATTCTTTACCATGTGCAATCATAAATAGTCTAATATCTTCATTTTTTCAACATACGTAGCTATTACCCTCGAAAACTAAAACTTTTTACATAGGAAAAGAGCCTTTAATCACATTCTTTACCATGTGCAATCATAAAATAGTCTAATATCTTCATTTTTTCAAAATACGTAGCTCTTACCCCCGAAAACTAAAACTTTTGAAATAGGAAAAGAGCCTTTAATCACATTCTTTACCATGTGTAATCATAAAATAGTCTAATATCTGCATTTTTTCCACGGACGAAGCTAGTACCCTCGAAAACTAAAACTTTTGAAATAGGAAAAGAGCCTTTAATCACATTCTTTACCATGTGCAATCATAAAATTGTCTAATATCTTAATTTTTTCCGCAGACATAGCTATTACCCTCGAAAACTAAAACTTTTGACAGAGGAAAAGAGCCTTTAATCACATTCTTTACCATGTGCAATCATAAAATAGTCTAGTATCTTCATTTTTTCCACGGACGAAGCTATTACCCTCGAAAACTAAAACTTTTGACATGGGAAAAGAGCCTTTAATCACATTTTTTACCATGTGCAATCATAAAACAGCCTAATATCTTCATTTTTTCCACGGACGAAGCTATTACCCTCGAAAACTAAAACTTTTGACTTAGGAAAAGAGCCTTTAATCACATTCTTTACCATTTGCAATCATAAAATAGTCTAATATCTTCATTTTTTCCACAGATGTAGCTATTACCCCCGAAAACTAAAACTTTTGAAATAGGAAAAGAGCCTTTAATGACATTCTTTACCATGTGCAATCATAAAATATTCTAATATCTTCATTTTTTCAACATACGTAGCTATTACCCTCGAAAACTAAAACTTTAGACATATGAAAAGAGCCTTTAATCACATTCTTTACCATGTGCAATAATAAAATAGTCTAATATCTTCATTTTTTTCCACAGACATAGCTATTACTCTCGAAAACTAAAACTTTTGAAATAGGAAAAGAGCCTTTCATCACATTCTTTACCATGTGCAATCATAAAATAGTCTAATATCTTCATTTTTTCCACGGACAAAGCTATTACCCCCGAAAACTAAAACTCTTGACATAGGAAAAGAGCCTTTAATCACATTCTTTACCGTGTGCAATCATAAAATAGTCTAATATCTTCATTTTTTCAACATACGTAGCTATTACCCTAGAAAACTAAAACTTTTGACATAGGAAAAGAGCCTTTAATCACATTCGTTACCATGTGCAGTCATAAAATAGTCTAATATCTTCATTTTTTCCACGGACGAAGCTATTACCCTCGAAAACTAAAACTTTTGAAATAGGAAAAGAGCCTTTAATCACATTCTTTACCATGTGCAATCATAAAATAGTCTAATATCTTCATTTTTTCCATAGACGTAGCTCTCACTTCCGAAAAATAAAACTTTTGAAATAGGAAAAGAGACTTTAATCACATTCTTTACCATGTGCAATCATAAAATAGTCTAATATCTTCATTTTTTCAACATAAGTAGCTCTTATCCCCGAAAACTAAAACTTTTGAAATAGAAAAAGAGCCTTTAATCACATTCTTTACCATGTGCAATCATAAAATAGTCTAATATCTTCATTTTTTCAACATACGAAGCTCTTACCCCAGCAAACTAAAACTTTTGAAATAGGAAAAGAGCCTTTAATCACATTCTTTACCATGTGCAATCATAAAATAGTCTATTATCTTCATTTTTTCCACGGACGAAGCTATTACCCCCAAAAACTAAAACTTTTGACATAGGAGAAAAGCCTTTAATCACATTCTTTACCATGTGCAATCATAAAATAGTCTAATATCTTCATTTTTTCAACATACGTAGCTCTTACCCCCGAAAACTAAAACTTTTGAAATAGGAAATAGAGCCCTTAATCACATTCTTTACCATGTGCAATCATAAAATAGTCTAATATCTTAATTTTTTCCACGTAAAATTTTGACATAGGAAAAGAGCCTTTAATCACATTCTTTACCATGTGCAATAATAAAATAGTCTAATATCTTCATTTTTTCAACATACGTAGCTCTTACCCCCGAAAACTAAAACTTTCGAAATAGGAAAAGAGCCTTTAATCACATTCTTTACCATGTGCAATCATAAAATAGTCTAATACCTTCATTTCTTCAACATACGTAGCTATTACCCTCGAAAACTAAAACTTTTGACATAGGAAAAGAGGCTTTAATCACATTCTTTACCATGTGCAATCATAAAATAGTCTAATATCTTCATTTTTTCCACAGACATAGCTATTACCCTCGAAAACTAAAACTTTTGACATAGGAAAAGAGCCTTTAATCACATTCTTTACCATGTGCAATCATAAAATAGTCTAATATCTTCATTTTTTCTACGGACGAAGCTATTACCCTCGAAAACTAAAACTTTTGACATAGGTAAAGAGCCTTTAATCACATTCTTTACCATGTGCAATCATAAATAGTCTAATATCTTCATTTTTTCAACATACGTAGCTATTACCCTCGAAAACTAAAACTTTTTACATAGGAAAAGAGCCTTTAATCACATTCTTTACCATGTGCAATCATAAAATAGTCTAATATCTTCATTTTTTCAAAATACGTAGCTCTTACCCCCGAAAACTAAAACTTTTGAAATAGGAAAAGAGCCTTTAATCACATTCTTTACCATGTGTAATCATAAAATAGTCTAATATCTGCATTTTTTCCACGGACGAAGCTAGTACCCTCCAAAACTAAAACTTTTGAAATAGGAAAAGAGCCTTTAATCACATTCTTTACCATGTGCAATCATAAAATTGTCTAATATCTTAATTTTTTCCGCAGACATAGCTATTACCCTCGAAAACTAAAACTTTTGACAGAGGAAAAGAGCCTTTAATCACATTCTTTACCATGTGCAATCATAAAATAGTCTAGTATCTTCATTTTTTCCACGGACGAAGCTATTACCCTCGAAAACTAAAACTTTTGACATGGGAAAAGAGCCTTTAATCACATTTTTTACCATGTGCAATCATAAAACAGCCTAATATCTTCATTTTTTCCACGGACGAAGCTATTACCCTCGAAAACTAAAACTTTTGACTTAGGAAAAGAGCCTTTAATCACATTCTTTACCATTTGCAATCATAATATATTCTAATATCTTCATTTTTTCCACGGACGAAGCTATTACCCTCGAAAACTAAAACTTTTGACATAGGAAAAGAGCCTTTAATCACATTCTTTACCATGTGCAATCATAAAATAGTCTAATATCTTCATTTTTTCCACGGACGAAGCTATTACCCCCGAAAACTAATACTTTTACATAGGAAAAGAGCCTTTAATCACATTCTTTACCATGTGCAATCATAAAATAGTCTACTATCTTCATTTTTTCCAAAGATATAGCCATTACCCTCGAAAACTAAAACTTTTGACATAGTAAAAGAGCCTTTAATCACATTCTTTACCATGTGCAATCATAAAATAGTCTAATATCTTCATTTTTTCAACATACGTAGCTCTTACCCCCGAAAACTAAAACTTTCGAAATAGGAAAAGAGCCTTTAATGACATTCTTTACCATGTGCAATCATAAAATAGTCTAATATCTTCATTTTTTCAACATACGTAGCTATTACCCTCGAAAACTAAAACTTTAGACATAGGAAAAGAGCCTTTAATCACATTCTTTACCATGTGCAGTAATAAAATACTCTAATATCTTCATTTTTTTCCACAGACATAGCTATTACTCTCGAAAACTAAAACTTTTGAAATAGGAAAAGAGCCTTTAATCACATTCTTTACCATGTGCAATCATAAAATAGTCTAATATCTTCATTTTTTCAACATACGTAGCTCTTACCCCCGAAAACTAAAACTTTTGAAATAGGAAAAGAGCCTTTAATCACATTCTTTACCATGTGCAATCACAAAATAGTCTAATATCTTCATTTTTTCAACATACGTAGCTCTTACCCCAGCAAACTAAAACTTTTGAAATAGGAAAAGAGCCTTTAATCACATTCTTTACCATGTGCAATCATAAAATAGTCTAGTATCTTCATTTTTTCCACGGACGAAGCTATTACCCTCGAAAACTAAAACTTTTGACATGGGAAAAGAGCCTTTAATCACATTTTTTACCATGTGCAATCATAAAACAGCCTAATATCTTCATTTTTTCCACGGACGAAGCTATTACCCTCGAAAACTAAAACTTTTGACTTAGGAAAAGAGCCTTTAATCACATTCTTTACCATTTGCAATCATAAAATAGTCTAATATCTTCATTTTTTCCACAGATGTAGCTATTACCCCCGAAAACTAAAACTTTTGAAATAGGAAAAGAGCCTTTAATGACATTCTTTACCATGTGCAATCATAAAATATTCTAATATCTTCATTTTTTCAACATACGTAGCTATTACCCTCGAAAACTAAAACTTTAGACATATGAAAAGAGCCTTTAATCACATTCTTTACCATGTGCAATAATAAAATAGTCTAATATCTTCATTTTTTTCCACAGACATAGCTATTACTCTCGAAAACTAAAACTTTTGAAATAGGAAAAGAGCCTTTCATCACATTCTTTACCATGTGCAATCATAAAATAGTCTAATATCTTCATTTTTTCCACGGACAAAGCTATTACCCCCGAAAACTAAAACTCTTGACATAGGAAAAGAGCCTTTAATCACATTCTTTACCGTGTGCAATCATAAAATAGTCTAATATCTTCATTTTTTCAACATACGTAGCTATTACCCTAGAAAACTAAAACTTTTGACATAGGAAAAGAGCCTTTAATCACATTCGTTACCATGTGCAGTCATAAAATAGTCTAATATCTTCATTTTTTCCACGGACGAAGCTATTACCCTCGAAAACTAAAACTTTTGAAATAGGAAAAGAGCCTTTAATCACATTCTTTACCATGTGCAATCATAAAATAGTCTAATATCTTCATTTTTTCCATAGACGTAGCTCTCACTTCCGAAAAATAAAACTTTTGAAATAGGAAAAGAGACTTTAATCACATTCTTTACCATGTGCAATCATAAAATAGTCTAATATCTTCATTTTTTCAACATAAGTAGCTCTTATCCCCGAAAACTAAAACTTTTGAAATAGAAAAAGAGCCTTTAATCACATTCTTTACCATGTGCAATCATAAAATAGTCTAATATCTTCATTTTTTCAACATACGAAGCTCTTACCCCAGCAAACTAAAACTTTTGAAATAGGAAAAGAGCCTTTAATCACATTCTTTACCATGTGCAATCATAAAATAGTCTATTATCTTCATTTTTTCCACGGACGAAGCTATTACCCCCAAAAACTAAAACTTTTGACATAGGAGAAAAGCCTTTAATCACATTCTTTACCATGTGCAATCATAAAATAGTCTAATATCTTCATTTTTTCAACATACGTAGCTCTTACCCCCGAAAACTAAAACTTTTGAAATAGGAAATAGAGCCCTTAATCACATTCTTTACCATGTGCAATCATAAAATAGTCTAATATCTTAATTTTTTCCACGTAAAATTTTGACATAGGAAAAGAGCCTTTAATCACATTCTTTACCATGTGCAATAATAAAATAGTCTAATATCTTCATTTTTTCAACATACGTAGCTCTTACCCCCGAAAACTAAAACTTTCGAAATAGGAAAAGAGCCTTTAATCACATTCTTTACCATGTGCAATCATAAAATAGTCTAATACCTTCATTTCTTCAACATACGTAGCTATTACCCTCGAAAACTAAAACTTTTGACATAGGAAAAGAGGCTTTAATCACATTCTTTACCATGTGCAATCATAAAATAGTCTAATATCTTCATTTTTTCCACAGACATAGCTATTACCCTCGAAAACTAAAACTTTTGACATAGGAAAAGAGCCTTTAATCACATTCTTTACCATGTGCAATCATAAAATAGTCTAATATCTTCATTTTTTCTACGGACGAAGCTATTACCCTCGAAAACTAAAACTTTTGACATAGGTAAAGAGCCTTTAATCACATTCTTTACCATGTGCAATCATAAATAGTCTAATATCTTCATTTTTTCAACATACGTAGCTATTACCCTCGAAAACTAAAACTTTTTACATAGGAAAAGAGCCTTTAATCACATTCTTTACCATGTGCAATCATAAAATAGTCTAATATCTTCATTTTTTCAAAATACGTAGCTCTTACCCCCGAAAACTAAAACTTTTGAAATAGGAAAAGAGCCTTTAATCACATTCTTTACCATGTGTAATCATAAAATAGTCTAATATCTGCATTTTTTCCACGGACGAAGCTAGTACCCTCCAAAACTAAAACTTTTGAAATAGGAAAAGAGCCTTTAATCACATTCTTTACCATGTGCAATCATAAAATTGTCTAATATCTTAATTTTTTCCGCAGACATAGCTATTACCCTCGAAAACTAAAACTTTTGACAGAGGAAAAGAGCCTTTAATCACATTCTTTACCATGTGCAATCATAAAATAGTCTAGTATCTTCATTTTTTCCACGGACGAAGCTATTACCCTCGAAAACTAAAACTTTTGACATGGGAAAAGAGCCTTTAATCACATTTTTTACCATGTGCAATCATAAAACAGCCTAATATCTTCATTTTTTCCACGGACGAAGCTATTACCCTCGAAAACTAAAACTTTTGACTTAGGAAAAGAGCCTTTAATCACATTCTTTACCATTTGCAATCATAATATATTCTAATATCTTCATTTTTTCCACGGACGAAGCTATTACCCTCGAAAACTAAAACTTTTGACATAGGAAAAGAGCCTTTAATCACATTCTTTACCATGTGCAATCATAAAATAGTCTAATATCTTCATTTTTTCCACGGACGAAGCTATTACCCCCGAAAACTAATACTTTTACATAGGAAAAGAGCCTTTAATCACATTCTTTACCATGTGCAATCATAAAATAGTCTACTATCTTCATTTTTTCCAAAGATATAGCCATTACCCTCGAAAACTAAAACTTTTGACATAGTAAAAGAGCCTTTAATCACATTCTTTACCATGTGCAATCATAAAATAGTCTAATATCTTCATTTTTTCAACATACGTAGCTCTTACCCCCGAAAACTAAAACTTTCGAAATAGGAAAAGAGCCTTTAATGACATTCTTTACCATGTGCAATCATAAAATAGTCTAATATCTTCATTTTTTCAACATACGTAGCTATTACCCTCGAAAACTAAAACTTTAGACATAGGAAAAGAGCCTTTAATCACATTCTTTACCATGTGCAGTAATAAAATACTCTAATATCTTCATTTTTTTCCACAGACATAGCTATTACTCTCGAAAACTAAAACTTTTGAAATAGGAAAAGAGCCTTTAATCACATTCTTTACCATGTGCAATCATAAAATAGTCTAATATCTTCATTTTTTCAACATACGTAGCTCTTACCCCCGAAAACTAAAACTTTTGAAATAGGAAAAGAGCCTTTAATCACATTCTTTACCATGTGCAATCACAAAATAGTCTAATATCTTCATTTTTTCAACATACGTAGCTCTTACCCCAGCAAACTAAAACTTTTGAAATAGGAAAAGAGCCTTTAATCACATTCTTTACCATGTGCAATCATAAAATAGTCTAATATATTCATTTTTTCCACGGACGAAGCTATTACCCCCGAAAACTAAAACTTTTGACATAGGAGAAAAGCCTTTAATCACATTCTTTACCATGTGCAATCATAAAATAGTCTAATATCTTCATTTTTTCAACATACGTAGCTCTTACCCCCGAAAACTAAAACTTTTGAAATAGGAAAAGAGCCTTTAATCACATTCTTTACCATGTGCAATCATAAAATAGTCTAATATCGAGGGTAAAATTTTGACATAGGAAAAGAGCCTTTAATCACATTCTTTACCATGTGCAATCATAAAATAGTCTAATATCTTCATTTTTTCAACATACGTAGCTCTTACCCCCGAAAACTAAAACTTTCGAAATAGGAAAAGAGCCTTTAATCACATTCTTTACCATGTGCAATCATAAAATAGTCTAATATCTTCATTTCTTCAACATACGTAGCTATTACCCTCGAAAACTAAAACTTTTGACATAGGAAAAGAGCCTTTAATCACATTCTTTACCATGTGCAATCATAAAATAGTCTAATATCTTCATTTTTTCCACAGACATAGCTATTACCCTCGAAAACTAAAACTTTTGACAAAGGAAAAGAGCCTTTAATCACATTCTTTACCATGTGCAATCATAAAATAGTCTAATATCTTCATTTTTTCTACGGACGAAGCTATTACCCTCGAAAACTAAAACTTTTGACATAGGAAAAGAGCCTTTAATCACATTCTTTACCATGTGCAATCATAAAATAGTCTAATATCTTCATTTTTTCAGCATACGTAGCTATTACCCTCGAAAACTAAAACTTTTTACATAGGAAAAGAGCCTTTAATCACATTCTTTACCATGTGCAATCATAAAATAGTCTAATATCTTCATTTTTTCAACATACGTAGCTCTTACCCCCGAAAACTAAAACTTTTGAAATAGGAAAAGAGCCTTTAATCACATTCTTTACCATGTGTAATCATAAAAAAGTCTAATATCTGCATTTTTTCCACGGACGAAGCTAGTTCCCTCGAAAACTAAAACTTTTGAAATAGGAAAAGAGCCTTTAATCACATTCTTTACCATGTGCAATCATAAAATTGTCTAATATCTTAATTTTTTCCACAGACATAGCTATTACCCTCGAAAACTAAAACTTTTGACATAGGAAAAGAGCCTTTAATCACATTCTTTACCATGTGCAATCATAAAATAGTCTAATATCTTCATTTTTTCCACGGACGAAGCTATTACACTCGAAAACTAAAACTTTTGACATGGGAAAAGAGCCTTTAATCACATTTTTTACCATGTGCAATCATAAAATAGCCTAATATCTTCATTTTTTCCACGGACGAAGCTATTACCCTTGAAAACTAAAACTTTTGACGTAGGAAAAGAGCCTTTAATCACATTCTTTACCATTTGCAATCATAAAATATTCTATAATCTTCATTTTTTCCACGGACGAAGCTATTACCCTCGAAAACTAAAACTTTTGACATAGGAAAAGAGTCTTTAATCACATTCTTTACCATGTGCAATCATAAAATAGTCTAATATCTTCATTTTTTCCACGGACGAAGCTATTACCCCCGAAAACTAATACTTTTGACATAGGAAAAGAGCCTTTAATCACATTCTTTACCATGTGCAATCATAAAATAGTCTAATATCTTCATTTTTTCAACATACGTAGCTCTTACCCCCGAAAACTAAAACTTTTGACATAGGAAAAGAGCCTTTAATCACATTCTTTACCATGTGCAATCATAAAATAGTCTAATATCTTCATTTTTTCCACAGACATAGCTATTACCCTCCAAAACTAGAACTTTTGACATAGGAAAAGAGCCTTTAACCACATTTTTTACCATGTGCAATCATAAAATAATCTAATATCTTCATTTTTTCCACAGATATAGCCATTACCCTCGAAAACTAAAACTTTTGACATAGTAAAAGAGCCTTTAATCACATTCTTTACCATGTTCAATCATAAAATAGTCTAATATCTTCATTTTTTCAACATACGTAGCTCTTACCCCCGAAAACTAAAACTTTCGAAATAGGAAAAGAACCTTTAATCACATTCTTTACCATGTGCAATCATAAAATAGTCTAATATCTTCATTTTTTCCACAGATGTAGCTATTACCCCCGAAAACTAAAACTTTTGAAATAGGAAAAGAGCCTTTAATGACATTCTTTACCATGTGCAATCATAAAATAGTCTAATATCTTCATTTTTTCAACATACGTAGCTATTACCCTCGAAAACTAAAACTTTAGACATAGGAAAAGAGCCTTTAATCACATTCTTTACCATGTGCAATAATAAAATAGTCTAATATCTTCATTTTTTTCCACAGACATAGCTATTACTCTCGAAAACTAAAACTTTTGAAATAGGAAAAGAGCCTTTAATCACATTCTTTACCATGTGCAATCATAAAATAGTCGAATATCTTCATTTTTTCCACGGACGAAGCTATTACCCTCGAAAACTAAAACTTTTGACATAGGAAAAGAGCCTTTAATCACATTCTTTACCATGTGCAATCATTAAATAGTCTAATATTTTCATTTTTTCCACAGACATAGCTATTACCCTCGAAAACTAAAACTTTTGAAATAGGAAAAGAGCCTTTAATCACATTCTTTACCATGTGTAATCATAACATAGTCTAATATCTTCATTTTTTCCACGGACGAAGCTAGTACCCTCGAAAACTAAAACTTTTGAAATAGGAAAAGAGCCTTTAATCACATTCTTTACCATGTGCAATCATAAAATTGTCTAATATCTCAATTTTTTCCACAGACATAGCTATTACCCTCGAAAACTAAAACTTTCGACATAGGAAAAGAGCCTTTAATCACATTCTTTACCATGTGCAATCATAAAATAGTCTAATATCTTCATTTTTTCCACGGACGAAGCTATTACCCTCGAAAACTAAAACTTTTGACATAGGAAAAGAGCCTTTAATCACATTTTTTACCATGTGCAATCATAAAATAGCCTAATATCTTCATTTTTTCCACGGACGAAGCTATTACCCTCGAAAACTAAAACTTTTGACGTAGGAAAAGAGCCTTTAATCACATTCTTTAACATTTGCAATCATAAAATAGTCTAATATCTTCATTTTTTCATCGGACGAAGCTATTACCCTCGAAAACTAAAACTTTTGACATAGGAAAAGAGCCTTAAATCACATTCTTTACCATGTGCAATCATAAAATAGTCAAATATCTTCATTTTTTCCACGGACGAAGCTATTACCCCCGAAAACTAATACTTTTGACATAGGAAAAGAGCCTTTAATCACATTCTTTCCATGTGCAATCATAAAATAGTCTAATATCTTCATTTTTTCAACATACGTAGCTCTTAATCCCGAAAACTAAAACTTTTGAAATAGGAAAAGAGCCTTTAATCACATTCTTTACCATGTGAAATCATAAAATAGTCTAATATCTTCATTTTTTCAAAATACGTAGCTATTACCCTCGAAAACTAAAACTTTTGACATAGGAAAAGAGCCTTTAATCACATTCTTTACCATGTGCAATCATAAAATAGTCTAATATCTTCATTTTTTCAACATACATAGCTATTACCCTCCAAAACTAGAACTTTTGACATAGGAAAAGAGCCTTTAACCACATTTTTTACCATGTGCAATCATAAAATAATCTAATATCTTCATTTTTTCCACAGATATAGCCATTACCCTCGAAAACTAAAACTTTTGACATAGTAAAAGAGCCTTTAATCACATTCTTTACCTTGTGCAATCATAAAATAGTCTAATATCTTCATTTTTTCTACGGACGAAGCTATTACCCTCGAAAACTAAAACTTTTGACATAGGTAAAGAGCCTTTAATCACATTCTTTACCATGTGCAATCATAAATAGTCTAATATCTTCATTTTTTCAACATACGTAGCTATTACCCTCGAAAACTAAAACTTTTTACATAGGAAAAGAGCCTTTAATCACATTCTTTACCATGTGCAATCATAAAATAGTCTAATATCTTCATTTTTTCAAAATACGTAGCTCTTACCCCCGAAAACTAAAACTTTTGAAATAGGAAAAGAGCCTTTAATCACATTCTTTACCATGTGTAATCATAAAATAGTCTAATATCTGCATTTTTTCCACGGACGAAGCTAGTACCCTCGAAAACTAAAACTTTTGAAATAGGAAAAGAGCCTTTAATCACATTCTTTACCATGTGCAATCATAAAATTGTCTAATATCTTAATTTTTTCCACAGACATAGCTATTACCCTCGAAAACTAAAACTTTTGACAGAGGAAAAGAGCCTTTAATCACATTCTTTACCATGTGCAATCATAAAATAGTCTAGTATCTTCATTTTTTCCACGGACGAAGCTATTACCCTCGAAAACTAAAACTTTTGACATGGGAAAAGAGCCTTTAATCACATTTTTTACCATGTGCAATCATAAAACAGCCTAATATCTTCATTTTTTCCACGGACGAAGCTATTACCCTCGAAAACTAAAACTTTTGACTTAGGAAAAGAGCCTTTAATCACATTCTTTACCATTTGCAATCATAAAATATTCTAATATCTTCATTTTTTCCACGGACGAAGCTATTACCCTCGAAAACTAAAACTTTTGACGTAGGAAAAGAGCCTTTAATCACATTCTTTACCATGTGCAATCATAAAATAGTCTAATATCTTCATTTTTTCCACGGACGAAGCTATTACCCCCGAAAACTAATACTTTTGACATAGGAAAAGAGCCTTTAATCACATTCTTTACCATGTGCAATCATAAAATAGTCTAATATCTTCATTTTTTCCAAAGATATAGCCATTACCCTCGAAAACTAAAACTTTTGACATAGGAAAAGAGCCTTTAATCACATTCTTTACCATGTGCAGTAATAAAATAGTCTAATATCTTCATTTTTTTCCACAGACATAGCTATTACTCTCGAAAACTAAAACTTTTGAAATAGGAAAAGAGCCTTTAATCACATTCTTTAACATGTGCAATCATAAAATAGTCTAATATCTTCATTTTTTCAACATACGTAGCTCTTACCCCCGAAAACTAAAACTTTTGAAATAGGAAAAGAGCCTTTAATCACATTCTTTACCATGTGCAATCACAAAATAGTCTAATATCTTCATTTTTTCAACATACGTAGCTCTTACCCCAGCAAACTAAAACTTTTGAAATAGGAAAAGAGCCTTTAATCACATTCTTTACCATGTGCAATCATAAAATAGTCTATTATCTTCATTTTTTCCACGGACGAAGCTATTACCCCCAAAAACTAAAACTTTTGACATAGGAGAAAAGCCTTTAATCACATTCTTTACCATGTGCAATCATAAAATAGTCTAATATCTTCATTTTTTCAACATACGTAGCTCTTACCCCCGAAAACTAAAACTTTTGAAATAGGAAAAGAGCCTTTAATCACATTCTTTACCATGTGCAATCATAAAATAGTCTAATATCTTAATTTTTTCCACGTAAAATTTTGACATAGGAAAAGAGCCTTTAATCACATTCTTTACCATGTGCAATCCTAAAATAGTCTAATATCTTCATTTTTTCAACATACGTAGCTCTTACCCCCGAAAACTAAAACTTTCGAAATAGGAAAAGAGCCTTTAATCACATTCTTTACCATGTGCAATCATAAAATAGTCTAATATCTTCATTTCTTCAACATACGTAGCTATTACCCTCGAAAACTAAAACTTTTGACATAGGAAAAGAGCCTTTAATCACATTCTTTACCATGTGCAATCATAAAATAGTCTAATATCTTCATTTTTTCCACAGACATAGCTATTACCCTCGAAAACTAAAACTTTTGACAAAGGAAAAGAGCCTTTAATCACATCTTTACCATGTGCAATCATAAAATAGTCTAATATCTTCATTTTTTCTACGGACGAAGCTATTACCCTCGAAAACTAAAACTTTTGACATAGGAAAAGAGCCTTTAATCACATTCTTTACCATGTGCAATCATAAAATAGTCTAATATCTTCATTTTTTCAGCATACGTAGCTATTACCCTCGAAAACTAAAACTTTTTACATAGGAAAAGAGCCTTTAATCACATTCTTTACCATGTGCAATCATAAAATAGTCTAATATCTTCATTTTTTCAACATACGTAGCTCTTACCCCCGAAAACTAAAACTTTTGAAATAGGAAAAGAGCCTTTAATCACATTCTTTACATGTGTAATCATAAAAAAGTCTAATATCTGCATTTTTTCCACGGACGAAGCTAGTACCCTCGAAAACTAAAACTTTTGAAATAGGAAAAGAGCCTTTAATCACATTCTTTACCATGTGCAATCATAAAATTGTCTAATATCTTAATTTTTTCCACAGACATAGCTATTACCCTCGAAAACTAAAACTTTTGACATAGGAAAAGAGCCTTTAATCACATTCTTTACCATGTGCAATCATAAAATAGTCTAATATCTTCATTTTTTCCACGGACGAAGCTATTACACTCGAAAACTAAAACTTTTGACATGGGAAAAGAGCCTTTAATCACATTTTTTACCATGTGCAATCATAAAATAGCCTAATATCTTCATTTTTTCCACGGACGAAGCTATTACCCTTGAAAACTAAAACTTTTGACGTAGGAAAAGAGCCTTTAATCACATTCTTTACCATTTGCAATCATAAAATATTCTATAATCTTCATTTTTTCCACGGACGAAGCTATTACCCTCGAAAACTAAAACTTTTGACATAGGAAAAGAGTCTTTAATCACATTCTTTACCATGTGCAATCATAAAATAGTCTAATATCTTCATTTTTTCCACGGACGAAGCTATTACCCCCGAAAACTAATACTTTTGACATAGGAAAAGAGCCTTTAATCACATTCTTTACCATGTGCAATCATAAAATAGTCTAATATCTTCATTTTTTCAACATACGTAGCTCTTACCCCCGAAAACTAAAACTTTTGACATAGGAAAAGAGCCTTTAATCACATTCTTTACCATGTGCAATCATAAAATAGTCTAATATCTTCATTTTTTCCACAGACATAGCTATTACCCTCCAAAACTAGAACTTTTGACATAGGAAAAGAGCCTTTAACCACATTTTTTACCATGTGCAATCATAAAATAATCTAATATCTTCATTTTTTCAACAGATATAGCCATTACCCTCGAAAACTAAAACTTTTGACATAGTAAAAGAGCCTTTAATCACATTCTTTACCATGTTCAATCATAAAATAGTCTAATATCTTCATTTTTTCAACATACGTAGCTCTTACCCCCGAAAACTAAAACTTTCGAAATAGGAAAAGAACCTTTAATCACATTCTTTACCATGTGCAATCATAAAATAGTCTAATATCTTCATTTTTTCCACAGATGTAGCTATTACCCCCGAAAACTAAAACTTTTGAAATAGGAAAAGAGCCTTTAATGACATTCTTTACCATGTGCGATCATAAAATAGTCTAATATCTTCATTTTTTCAACATACGTAGCTATTACCCTCGAAAACTAAAACTTTAGACATAGGAAAAGAGCCTTTAATCACATTCTTTACCATGTGCAATAATAAAATAGTCTAATATCTTCATTTTTTTCCACAGATATAGCTATTACTCTCGAAAACTAAAACTTTTGAAATAGGAAAAGAGCCTTTAATCACATTCTTTACCATGTGCAATCATAAAATAGTCGAATATCTTCATTTTTTCCACGGACGAAGCTATTACCCTCGAAAACTAAAACTTTTGACATAGGAAAAGAGCCTTTAATCACATTCTTTACCATGTGCAATCATAAAATAGTCTAATATTTTCATTTTTTCCACAGACATAGCTATTACCCTCGAAAACTAAAACTTTTGAAATAGGAAAAGAGCCTTTAATCACATTCTTTACCATGTGTAATCATAACATAGTCTAATATCTTCATTTTTTCCACGGACGAAGCTAGTACCCTCGAAAACTAAACTTTTGAAATAGGGAAAAGAGCCTTTAATCACATTCTTTACCATGTGCAATCATAAAATTGTCTAATATCTCAATTTTTTCCACAGACATAGCTATTACCCTCGAAAACTAAAACTTTCGACATAGGAAAAGAGCCTTTAATCACATTCTTTACCATGTGCAATCATAAAATAGTCTAATATCTTCATTTTTTCCACGGACGAAGCTATTACCCTCGAAAACTAAAACTTTTGACATAGGAAAAGAGCCTTTAATCACATTTTTTACCATGTGCAATCATAAAATAGCCTAATATCTTCATTTTTTCCACGGACGAAGCTATTACCCTCGAAAACTAAAACTTTTGACGTAGGAAAAGTGCCTTTAATCACATTCTTTAACATTTGCAATCATAAAATAGTCTAATATCTTCATTTTTTCATCGGACGAAGCTATTACCCTCGAAAACTAAAACTTTTGACTTAGGAAAAGAGCCTTAAATCACATTCTTTACCATGTGCAATCATAAAATAGTCAAATATCTTCATTTTTTCCACGGACGAAGCTATTACCCCCGAAAACTAATACTTTTGACATAGGAAAAGAGCCTTTAATCACATTCTTTACCATGTGCAATCATAAAATAGTCTAATATCTTCATTTTTTCAACATACGTAGCTCTTAATCCCGAAAACTAAAACTTTTGAAATAGGAAAAGAGCCTTTAATCACATTCTTTACCATGTGAAATCATAAAATAGTCTAATATCTTCATTTTTTCAAATACGTAGCTATTACCCTCGAAAACTAAAACTTTTGACATAGGAAAAGAGCCTTTAATCACATTCTTTACCATGTGCAATCATAAAATAGTCTAATATCTTCATTTTTTCCACAGACATAGCTATTACCCTCCAAAACTAGAACTTTTGACATAGGAAAAGAGCCTTTAACCACATTTTTTACCATGTGCAATCATAAAATAATCTAATATCTTCATTTTTTCCACAGATATAGCCATTATTCTCGAAACTAAAACTTTTGACATAGTAAAAGAGCCTTTAATCACATTCTTTACCTTGTGCAATCATAAAATAGTCTAATATCTTCATTTTTTCAACATACGTAGCTCTTACCCCCGAAAACTAAAACTTTTGACATAGGAAAAGAGCCTTTAATCACATTCTTTACCATGTGCAATCATAAAATAGTCTAATATCTTCATTTTTTCCACAGATGTAGCTATTACCCCCGAAAACTAAAACTTTTGAAATAGGAAAAGAGCCTTTAATGACATTCTTTACCATGTGCAATCATAAAATAGTCTAATATCTTCATTTTTTCAACATACGTAGCTATTACCCTCGAAAACTAAAACTTTAGACATATGAAAAGAGCCTTTAATCACATTCTTTACCATGTGCAATAATAAAATAGTCTAATATCTTCATTTTTTTCCACAGACATAGCTATTACTCTCGAAAACTAAAACTTTTGAAATAGGAAAAGAGCGCTTGAATCACATTCTTTACCATGTGCAATCATAAAATAGTCGAATATCTTCATTTTTTCCACGGACGAAGCTATTACCCTCGAAAACTAAAACTTTTGACATAGGAAAAGAGCCTTTAATCACATTCTTTACCATGTGCAATCATAAAATAGTCTAATATCTCATTTTTTCCACAGACATAGCTATTACCCTCGAAAACTAAAACTTTGAAATAGGAAAAGATCCTTTAATCACATTCTTTACCATGTGCAATCATAAAATAGTCTAATATCTTCATTTTTTCAACATACGTAGCTCTTACCCCCGAAAACTAAAACTTTTGAAATAGGAAAAGAGCCTTTAATCACATTCTTTACCTTGTGCAATCATAAAATAGTCTAATATCTTCATTTTTTCCACGGACGAAGCTATTACCCTCGAAAACTAAAACTTTTGACACAGGAAAAGAGCTTTAATCACATTCTTTACCATGTGCAATCATAAAATAGTTTAATATCTTCTTTTTTTCCACGGACGAAGCTATTACCCTCGAAAACTAAAACTTTTGAAATAGGAAAAGAGCCTTTAATCACAGTCTTTACCAAGTGCAATCATAAAATAGTCTAATATCTTCAATTTTTTCCACAGACGTAGCTCTTACCCCCGAAAACTAAAATTTTGAAATAGGAAAAGAGCCTTTATTCACATTCTTTACCATGTGTAATCATGAAATAGTTTAATATCTTCATTTTTTCCACGGACATAGCTATTACCCTCGAAAACTAAAACTTTTGAAATAGGAAAAGAGCCTTTAATCATATTCTTTACCATGTGCAATCATAAAATAGTCTAATATCTTTATTTTTTCAACATACGTAGCTATTACCCTCGAAAACTAAGACTTTTGACATAGGAAAAGAGCCTTTAATCACATTCTTTACCATATACAATCATAAAATAGTCTAATATCTTCATTTTTTCCACGGACGAAGCTATTACCCTCGAAAACCAAACTTTTGACATAGGAAAAGAGCCTTTAATCACATTCTTTACCATGTGCAATCATAAAACCGTCTAATATCTTCATTTTTTCAACTTACGCAGCTCTTACCCCCGAAAACTAAAACTTTTGAAATAGGAAAAGAGCCTTTAATCACATTCTTTACCATGTGCAATTGTAAAATAGTCTAATATCTTCATTTTTTCCACGGACGAAGCTATTGCCCCCGAAAACTAAAACTTTTGACATAGGAAAAGAGCCTTTAATCACATTCTTTACCATGTGCAATCATAAAATAGTCTAATATCTTCATTTTTTCAACATACGTAGCTCTTAAACCCGAAAACTAAAACTTTTGAAATAGGAAAAGAGCCTTTAATCACATTCTTTACCATGTGAAATCATAAAATAGTCTAATATCTTCATTTTTTCAAATACGTAGCTATTACCCTCGAAAACTAAAACTTTTGACATAGGAAAAGAGCCTTTAATCACATTCTTTACCATGTGCAATCATAAAATAGTCTAATATCTTCATTTTTTCCACAGACATAGCTATTACCCTCCAAAACTAGAACTTTTGACATAGGAAAAGAGCCTTTAACCACATTTTTTACCATGTGCAATCATAAAATAATCTATATCTTCATTTTTTCCACAGATATAGCCATTATTCTCGAAAACTAAACTTTTGACATAGTAAAAGAGCCTTTAATCACATTCTTTACCTTGTGCAATCATAAAATAGTCTAATATCTTCATTTTTTCAACATACGTAGCTCTTACCCCCGAAAACTAAAACTTTTGACATAGGAAAAGAGCCTTTAATCACATTCTTTACCATGTGCAATCATAAAATAGTCTAATATCTTCATTTTTTCCACAGATGTAGCTATTACCCCCGAAAACTAAAACTTTTGAAATAGGAAAAGAGCCTTTAATGACATTCTTTACCATGTGCAATCATAAAATAGTCTAATATCTTCATTTTTTCAACATACGTAGCTATTACCCTCGAAAACTAAAACTTTAGACATATG